>NW_027196394.1:0-55000 GCF_038502225.1 Cherax quadricarinatus
ATCTCTGAGTTGCCAGACCTTGCTACGTGGAGGCCAGTGGTTCGTCTTTAAGGTCCACCCACTCACTTGCTGTGTTTTTGAAGCTTTCCTCAGGTCCATGTGTCCAGGAGTCCATCTGTGTCCCCTCAGATGTTCTCCCTTCCCCACTTTCCCAAGGTCTGCCTTTGTAACCAGTATCTCCTTCTTTCCCAGGTCCATATGTCAAGGAGTCCATCTGTCCGCCTCAGATGTTCTCCCTTCCCCACTTACCCAAGGTCTTCCTCAGCAACTAGTATCTCCTTCTTTCCCAGGTCCATGTGTCCAGGAGTCAATCTGTGTCCCCTAAGATATTCTCCCTTCCCCACTTTCCCAAGGTCTGCCTTTGTAACCAGTATCTCCTTCTTTCCCAGGTCCATGTGTCCAGGAGTCCATATCTCCGCCTCAGATATTCTCCCTTCCCCACTTTCTCAAGGTCTGCCTTTGTAACCAGTATCTCCTTTCCCAGGTTAATGTGTCCAGGAGTCCATCTGTCCGCCTCAGATATTCCCCCTTCCCCACTTCCCCCAAGGTGTTCTTGCTTTTCCCAGGTCCATGTGTCCAGGAATCCATCCGTAGGCCCCCGGATGTCTGCCCTTCCTCACTTCCCTTAGGTTATTTTCCAGTCTCAGCCTTCCCCAGGTTATTTATCCCGAAGTCGGCTCAGCCACCCTCAGTGATTTAGCCAGATGAGAACGAGGTCTTGTCTAGCTGGTCTACGGTAGAGACTGTCCAGGTGGGTGGAATTACAGGAGAGGACACACAGAAATCTGCGTCCTGTAATTACACCCACCAAGACAGTGTAGACCGTAAGTCAGCCAGACGCATCCAAGCTACCGTCCAGTTCGACCACCAAGGTCTGGCCACTCAATGAAATTTTGGGAGTTCTATTTATGTTATACGTTTTATTTACATTAAATATAAGATATTTTTACTTAATTATTAATTTAAGTGGGTTTGTGAAAGTTTTGTTGTGACTTGATGAGTGTTCATGTGTTAATCTGTTTATCTACCTTCTCGAAAACTGTAATAAGTGTCGAATTTCATATTTTTATTTAGTTATTTTTCTTACGTATTCACAAGATGCGCAGTGAGTTATATGCGCTTGCGCACAATGAGAATTACATTGTATGACTTTTTGTGTTATCCTGGGTAATGTACACATATGTTACTAGGAATGATAATTTGTGTAACTGTATTTACGAGTACCTGAACTTAAGTAAACTTACTGACACACATTTGTTTTTACGCTCATTTGCGCATTTCCGCATAGGCAGCCTGCAGATTGACCATCATTCATACACTAACAAAACTATACACACACACACACACACACACACACACACACACACACACACTATAAATGTTTTGGGATAAAAATAAAAACTAGAAGCCGCTGATATTTGATTTATTAACAAAAAATATTTTTGGTGGTGGCTGCTGCAGACTGGTCAGTACGTCTCTGTCTTACTAACATTCAACATTATGTTGTCATCTATTGTGATGTTTGAATGTTAGCGAATATTATCAAAATAATGTGTTGTAATTTACTGTGATGTTTAAACGTTATCATGTATTATACCTGAACGGTGTGGAACACAATGTTATCATGTATTATACCTGAACGGTGTGGAACACAATGTTATCATGTATTATACCTGAACGGTGTGGAACACAATGTTATCATGTATTATACCTGAACGGTGTGGAACACAATGTTATCATGTATTATACCTGAACGGTGTGGAACACAATGTTATCATGTATTATACCTGAACGGTGTGGAACACAATGTTATTTCTTTTTTCTTAATGATTATAATTTAAATAATACTTAACGTTAATGTTTAGATGGTGTTTACGTCGTACCTGAACATTGTGCTGCTCATGGCAATTAAAAATAGTAAACATCCATTTATAAATAACTGCTAATATTATTATTTTTTAGTGCGTAAAACATTCTTAAAATTTGTAGTGGTTTATAATTCATCTAAAATAATCGAGAGACTTGAGTCTTATGTTGGGGAAGAAGCGGGGAAAAAATAACAAAAAAAAGATAACCTGGTATGCGAAATAAGGATGACCTGGTATGCGAAATAAGGATGACCTGGTATGCGAAATAAGGATGACCTGGTATGCGAAATAAGGATGACCCGGTAAGCGAAATAAGGATGACCTGGTATGCGAAATAAGGATGACCCGGTATGCGAAATAAGGATGACCTGGTATGCGAAATAAGGATGACCCGGTATGCGAAATAAGGATGACACGGTATGCGAAATAAGGATGACACGGTATGCGAAATAAGGATGACCTGGTATGCGAAATAAGGATGACCCGGTATGCGAAATAAGGATGACCTGGTATGTGAAATAAGGATGACCCGGTATGCGAAATAAGGATGACCCGGTAAGCGAAATAAGGATGACCCGGTAAGCGAAATAAGGATGACTTGGTATACGAAATAAGGATGACCCGGTATACGAAATAAGGATGACCCGGTATGCGAAATAAGGATGACCCGGTATGCGAAATAAGGATGACCCGGTATGCGAAATAAGGATGACCCGGTATGCGAAATAAGGATGACCCGGTATGCGAAATAAGGATGACCTGGTATGCGAAATAAGGATGACCTGGTATACAAAATAAGGATGACCTGGTATGCGAAATAAGGATGACCTGGTATGCGAAATAAGGATGACCCGGTATGCGAAATAAGGATGACCTAGTATGCGAAATAAGGATGACCTGGTATGCGAAATAAGGATGACCTGGTATGCGAAATAAGGATGACCTGGTATGCGAAATAAGGATGATCTGGTATGCGAAATAACTATGACCCGGTATGCGAAATAAGGATGACCTAGTATGCGAAATAAGGATGACCTAGTATGCGAAATAAGGATGACCTGGTATACAAAATAAGGATGAACTAGTATGGAATATAAGGTTGATCTGGTATAGGAAATAAGGTTAAAGTGGAATAGGATACAAGGAAGTAGATCACATCGAACTAGAGACACAACACAATGGAACATTAGAACAACTTAGGCAACACAACACAATGGAACATTAGAACAACTTAGGCAACACAACACAATGGAACATTAGAACAACTTAGGTAACACAACACAATGGAACATTAGAACAACTTAGGCAACACAACACAATGGAACATTAGAACAACTTAGGCAACACAACACAATGGAACATTAGAACAACTTAGGCAACACAACGGAACATTAGAGCAACTTAGGCAACACAACACAATGGAACATTAGAACAACTTAGGCAACACAACACAATGGAACATTAGAACAACTTAGGTAACACAACACAATGGAACATTAGAACAACTTAGGCAACACAACACAATGGAACATTAGAACAACTTAGGCAACACAACACAATGGAACATTAGAACAACTCAGGCAACACAACACAATGGAACATTAGAACAACTTAGGCAACACAACACAATGGAACAGTAGAACAACTTAGGCAACACAACACAATGGAACAGTAGAACAACTTAGGCAACACAACACAATGGAACAGTAGAACAACTTAGGCAACACAACATAATGGAACAGTAGAACAACTTAGGCAACACAACACAATGGAACATTAGAACAACTTAGGCAACACAACACAATGGAACATTAGAACAACTTAGGCAACACAACACAATGGAACAATAGAACAACTTAGGCAACACAACACAATGGAACAGTAGAACAACTTATGCAACACAACACAATGGAACATTAGAACAACTTAGGCAACACAACACAATGGAACAATAGAACAACTTAGGCAACACAACACAATGGAACAGTAGAACAACTTAGGCAACACAACACAATGGAACATTAGAACAACTTAGGCAACACAACGGAACATTAGAACAACTTAGGCAACACAACACAATGGAACATTAGAACAACTTAGGCAACACAACACAATGGAACATTAGAACAACTTAGGCAACACAAAACAATGGAACATTAGAACAACTTAGGCAACACAACACAATGGAACATTAGAACAACTTAGGCAACACAACACAATGGAACATTAGAGCAACTTAGGCAACACAACACAATGGAACATTAGAACAACTTAGGCAACACAACACAATGGAACATTAGAGCAACTTAGGCAACACAACACAATGGAACATTAGAGCAACTTAGGCAACACAACACAATGGAACATTAGAGCAACTTAGGCAACACAACACAATGGAACATTAGAACAACTTAGGCAACACAACACAATGGAACATTAGAACAACTTAGGCAACACAACACAATGGAACATTTGAACAACTTAGGCAACACAACACAATGGAACAGTAGAACAACTTAGGCAACACAACACAATGGAACATTAGAACAACTTAGGCAACACAACACAATGGAACATTAGAACAACTTAGGCAACACAACACAATGGAACATTTGAACAACTTAGGCAACACAACACAATGGAACAGTAGAACAACTTAGGCAACACAACACAATGGAACATTAGAACAACTTAGGCAACACAACACAATGGAACATTAGAACAACTTAGGCAACACAACACAATGGAACATTAGAACAACTTAGGCAACACAACACAATGGAACAGTAGAACAACTTAGGCAACACAACACAATGGAACATTAGAACAACTTAGGCAACACAACACAATGGAACAGTAGAACAACTTAGGCAACACAACACAATGGAACATTAGAGCAGCTTAGGCAACACAACACAATGGAACATTAGAACAACTTAGGCAACACAACACAATGGAGCATTAGAACAACTTAGGCAACACAACACAATGGAACAGTAGAACGACTTAGGCAACACAACACAATGGAACAGTGGAACAACTTAGGCAACACAACACAGTGGAACAGTAGAACAACTTAGGTAACACAACTAAGCTGACCAACACAATTCCTCACGAAGCTGTTTTATCAGCGTAATTTATTCTCGTGTATTTACATTGTTCATTATCTATTACTATAAATCAACATTTATTCCCAAAATCTCAACTCATCTTCAACCACCCATCTCCACAACTCATCTTCAACCACCCATCTCCACAACTCATCTTCAACCACCCATCTCCACAACTCATCTTCAACCACCCATCTCCACAACTCATCTTCAACCACCCATCTCCACAACTCATCTTCAACCACCCATCTCCACAACTCATCTTCAACCACCCATCTCCACAACTCATCTTCAACCACCCATCTCCACAACTCATCTTCAACCACCCATCTCCACAACTCATCTTCAACCACCCATCTCCACAACTCATCTTCAACCACCCATCTCCACAACTCATCTTCAACCACCCATCTCCACAACTCATCTTCAACCACCCATCTCCACAACTCATCTTCAACCACCTATCTCCACAACTCATCTTCAACCACCCATCTCCACAAGTCATCTTCAACCACCCAACTCCACAACTCATCTTCAACCACCCAACTCCACAACTCATCTTCAACCACCCATCTCCACAACTCATCTTCAACCACCTATCTCCACAACTCATCTTCAACCACCCATCTCCACAAGTCATCTTCAACCACCCAACTCCACAACTCATCTTCAACCACCCATCTCCACAACTCATCTTCAACCACCTATCTCCACAACTCATCTTCAACCACCCATCTCCACAACTCATCTTCAACCACCCAACTCCACAACTCATCTTCAGCCACCCAACTCCACAACTCATCTTCAACCACCCAACTCCACAACTCATCTTCAACCACCCATCTCCACAAC
This sequence comes from Cherax quadricarinatus, assembly GCF_038502225.1. Taxonomy (NCBI): domain Eukaryota; kingdom Metazoa; phylum Arthropoda; class Malacostraca; order Decapoda; family Parastacidae; genus Cherax; species Cherax quadricarinatus. The sequence continues at coordinate 5,831 of NW_027196394.1, forward strand.
TCATCTTCAACTACCCATCTCCACAACTCATCTTCAACCACCCATCTCCACAACTCATCTTCAACCACCCATCTCCACAACTCATCTTCAACCACCCATCTCCACAACTCATCTTCATCTCCACAACTCTTCAACCACCCATCTCCACAACTCATCTTCAACCACCCATCTCCACAACTCATCTTCAACCACCCATCTCCACAACTCATCTTCAACCACCCATCTCCACAACTCATCTTCAACCACCCATCTCCACAACTCATCTTCAACAACCCATCTCCACAACTCATCTTCAACCACCCATCTCCACAACTCATCTTCAACCACCCATCTCCACAACTCATCTTCAACCACCCATCTCCACAACTCATTTTCAACCACCCATCTCCACAACTCATCTTCAAGAACCCATCTCCTCAACCCATCTTCAACCACCCATCTCCACAACTCATCTTTAACAACCCATCTCCACAACTCATCTTCAACCACCCATCTCCACAACTCATTTTCAACCACCCATCTCCACAACTCATCTTCAAGAACCCATCTCCTCAACCCATCTTCAACCACCCATCTCCACAACTCATCTTTAACAATCCATCTCCTCAACTCATCTTAAACCACCCATCTCCACAACTTATCTTCAACAACCCATATCCTCAACTCGTCTTCAACCACCCGTCTCCACAACTCATCTTCAACCACCCATCTCCACAACTCGTCTTCAACCACCCATCTCCACAACTCATCTTCAACCACCCATCTCCACAACTCGTCTTCAACCACCCATCTTCACAACTCATCTTCAACCACCCATCTCCACAATTCATCTTCAACAACCCATCTCCTCAACTCATCTTCAACCACCCATCTCCACAACTCATCTTCAACCACCCATCTCCACAACTCATCTTCAACCACTTATCTCCACAACTCATCTTCAATCACCCATCTTCACAACTCATTTTCAACAACCCATCTCCACAACTCATCTTCAACTACCCATCTCTAGATCTCATCTTCTGCAACCCATCTCCACAACTCATCTTCAACCACCCATCTCCACAACTCATCTTGAACCACTCATTTCCACAACTCATCTTCAACCACCCATCTTCACACCTCATCTTCAACCGTCTCTTACCACACCTTGCTATAAAACATGCATTACCTCAACTCGTCGGCCATCAATCATCCCAACCCACCATCAATAACAAGAACTCACCATCAACCCTCCATATCCACAACTTACCATCAGCTCATTATAAAGCATCCATCACCACAACTCACCATTAATCATCCATCACAACTCACCCCAACCATTCACCAGCACAACTCACTACCAACCATTCACCACCACAACTCACTACCAAACATTCACATTATGTGAAACACGACTCACGTGTGTCTATACAGGTGTGAACAGTGTTTAGCGTTTTATGAGTGTTTTATTCCAGATCAAAGTGTTCAGTACATGTTTTGTTTGTGATCAACATGTTCATTCAATGCTCTAGCCCATATCAACGTGTTCAGTACGTGTTCTGTACAACATCGACATTGTATGTGAATTTAAAGGCAAGAAAATTTTCCAACCAGCTTCAGTTTCTTAAGAAAAACCTATAATGAATTTGTTAGTTTCTGGCTTGCGAAAATCTTCTCTTTAATCTAGTAACTGCTGGCTTAACACATACAGTGTTACGACAGTGTTAAGACAGTGTTAAGACCGTGTGACTTTGTAAATGGTCAAAGTCGGACTGAAACGTCGTGGTGAGCTTCCCTCTCACATGTGCGAGTTATTTGTGTATTGTTCCAGTCACGGTATTGTGACTTTTAGTTATTTATTTCCTACATTTTTAATCATGGGTCGCTAATATTACTTCTACATGGTTACTCATGGGTCCCTCATAACTTCCTATATGGTTACTCATAGGTCCCTCATAACTTCCTTGCATGGTTACTCATAGGTCCCTCATAACTTCCTTGTATGGTTACTCATAGGTCCCTCATAACTTCCTTGTATGGTTACTCATAGGTCCCTCATAACTTCCTTATGTGGTTACTCAAAGGTTCCTCATAACTTCCTTGTATGGTTACTCATGGGTCCCTCATAACTTCCTTGTGTGGTTACTCACTAGCAGCCAGCAACACTCACAACCCAGCAACCCCCCCCCCGATCACTAGCAGCCAGCAACGCTCACAACCCAGCAACCCCCCCCCCCCGATCACTAGCAGCCACCAACACTCACAACCCAGCAAACCTCCCCGACGTGATCACCATCTATCCATGGAAGTATGACAAGCTCTTAGCATGGGACTATACTTTCTCAAACCCAATGCGTCTCGAAACAATTATCACTACTACTACCCACGCGACACTCCACCTGACTCATGGCAGTATATATACTCGTTTTCTTAGTCATCTCTGTATTAGGACTGAAGAAGTCACTCGCGGAGAAATTATTTCGTTAATAAATATCCTGAACTGTACACTAGTGTCTTTTTCCACATCTTGACAGTATCACCATACCATTCATCAGCCTCTATAAACTTTCACCGTCGTGTCAATATCCACATCTTGACGGCATCACAATATAATTTTTTCCTGGTCTATGCTTCAAATGCAGCAACAGTTATTTAAGAGTAAAGGAGCAGACGCAATATCTCACGTTATTTTGTTCATCAGTCTAAGTGTGTGTGTGTGTTTGTGGTTACCTATATGTGGCAGAAGGAGTCGAGTCTACTTTCTGTCTACTTGCTACGAGAGCTTTATCGTCTCTTTTTTTACCTATGTTTGGTGGCGGTGGTGGCTTCGGTGGGGGTGGTGGTGGTGGCGGCGGCGGCGTCCGTAGCGTCGGTGGCGTCGGTGGTAGTGGTGGTGGTGACGGTGCTGGTGGTGGTAGTGGCGGCGGTGGTGGCGGTGGCGGCGGCGGTGGTGGTGGAGGCGGCGGTGGTGGTGGCGTCGGTGGTGGTGGCGGCGGTGGTGGTGGTGGAGGCGGCGGTGGTGGAGGCGGCGGTGGTGGTGGCGTCGGTGGCGGCGGTGGTGGCGGCGGCGGTGGTGGTGGCGGCGGTGGTGGTGGCGTCGGTGGTGGCGGTGGCGGCGGTGGTGATGGCGGTGGCGGTGGCGGCGGTGGTGGCGGTGGTGGTGGAGGCGGTGGTGGTGGTGGTGGTGGCGGCGGCGGTGGCGGCGGTGGCGGCGGTGGCGTCGGTGGTAGTGGTGGTGGTGACGGTGGTGGTGGTGGTAGTGGCGGCGGTGGCGGTGGTGGTGGCGATGGTGGTGGCGTCGGTGGCGGCGGTGGTGATGGCGGTGGCGGTGGGGGCGGTGGTGGCGGTGGGGGCGGTGGTGGTGGTGGCGTCGGCGGTGGTGGTGGTGGCGGCGATGGCGGCGGTGGTGATGGCGGTGGCGGTGGCGGCGGTGGTGGTGGCGGCGGCGGTGGTGGTGGCGGCGGTGGTGGTGGCGATGTCGTCAATTTCCACGTAAGATGCTGGAACACAAGACCTGGCGTCAGTTTCCACGTATGATGCTGGAAAACAAGACCTGGCGTCAGTTTCCACGTAGGATGCTGGAACACAAGACCTGGCGTCAGTTTCCACGTAGGATGCTGGAACACAAGACCTGGCGTCAGTTTCCACGTAGGATGCTGGAACACAAGACCTGGCGTCAGTTTCCACGTAGGATGTTGGAACACAAGACCTGGCGTCAGTTTCCACGTACGATGCTGGAACACAAGACCTGGCGTCAGTTTCCACGTATGATGCTGGAACACAAGATCTGGCGTCAGTTTCCTCGTAGGATGCTGGAACATAAGACCTGGCGTCAGTTTCCACGTAGGATGCTGGAACACCAGACCTGGCGTCAGTTTCTACTTAGGATGTTGGAACACAAGACCTGGCGTCAGTTTCCACGTAGGATATTGGAACACAAGACCTGGCGTCAGTTTCCACGTACGATGCTGGAACACAAGACCTGGCGTCAGTTTCCACGTATGATGCTGGAACACAAGACCTGGCGTCAGTTTCCTCGTAGGATGCTGGAACATAAGACCTGGCGTCAGTTTCCACGTAGGATGCTGGAACACAAGACCTGGCGTCAGTTTGTACTTAGGATGTTGGAACACAAGACCTGGCGTCAGTTTCCACGTAGGATGTTGGAACACAAGACCTGGCGTCAGTTTCCACGTAGGATGCTGGAACACAAGACCTGGCGTCAGTTTCTACTTAGGATGTTGGAACACAAGACCTGGCGTCAGTTTCCACGTAGGATGTTGGAACACAAGACCTGGCGTCAGTTTCCACGTAGGATGCTGGAACATAAGACCTGGCGTCAGTTTCCACGGAGGATGCTGGAACACAAGATCTGGCGTCAGTTTCCAAGGAGGATGCTGGAACACAAGACCTGGCGTCAGTTTCCACGGAGGATGCTGGAACACAAGACCTGGCGTCAGTTTCCACGTAGGATGCTGGAACACAAGATCTGGCGTCAGTTTCCACGTAGGATGTTGGAACACAGCCCTGGCGTCAGTTTCCACGTAGGATGCTGGAACACAAGATCTGGCGTCAGTTTCCACGTAGGATGTTGGAACACAAGACCTGGCGTCAGTTTCCACGTACGATGCTGGAACACAAGACCTGGCGTCAGTTTCCACGTATGATGCTGGAACACAAGACCTGGCGTCAGTTTCTACGTAGGATGTTGGAACACAAGACCTGGCGTCAGTTTCCACGTAGGATGCTGGAACACAAGACCTGGCGTCAGTTTCCACGTAGGATGTTGGAACATAAGACCTGGCGTCAGTTACCACGTAGGATGCTGGAACACAAGACCTGGCGTCAGTTTCCACGTAGGATGTTGGAACATAAGACCTGGCGTCAGTTTCCACGTAGGATGCTGGAACACAAGACCTAACGTCAGTTTCCACGTAGGGTGCTGTAACACAAGACCTGGCGTCAGTTTCCAGGTAGGATGTTGGAACACAAGACCGAGCGTCAGTTTCCACGTAGGATGCTGGAACACAAGACCTGGCGTCAGTTTCCACGTAGGATGCTGGAACAAGACCTGGCGTCAGTTTCCACGTAGGATGCTGGAACACAAGACCTGGCGTCAGTTTCCACGTAGGATGTTGGAACACAAGACCTGGCGTCAGTTTCCACGTAGGATGCTGGAACACAAGATCTGGCGTTTGTTTCCAGGTAGGATGTTGGAACACAAGACCGAGCGTCAGTTTCCACGTAGGATGCTGGAACACAAGACCTGGCGTCAGTTTCCAGGTAGGATGTTGGAACACAAGACCGAGCGTCAGTTTCCACGTAGGATGCTGGAACACAAGACCTGGCGTCAGTTTCCACGTAGGATGCTGGAACAAGACCTGGCGTCAGTTTCCACGTAGGATGCTGGAACACAAGACCTGGCGTCAGTTTCCACGTAGGATGCTATAACACAATACAACTATAAAATACGGACAGGCGAGTTCTGCTTTGTTCCAGTATCTTAAAAATGAAAAAGAGAAAATTATATAACTAGAAATAAAGTAATTTACTCTATTCCTACTTTTTATTTTTTATCTTTCCTTAATACTGATAATAACATAATGTTTAGCCTTATATAACGCCAGGAGGTGAGATGTAGGCCACTAGTAGAGGTAAGAATGTCGGCTGGATTTGAGAGGGACCTGACCTTCCAACGACAACATTCTTACCTCTACTAGTGGCCTACGTCTCACCTCTTGGCGTTATATAAGGCTCCATCCTGTCACTTCCACTCCATATTGTTTCAAACTATGGAACAATACTCTTCTCCAGACTGAGGGACTGACCACCTCATGGGTGATGGACTGATTACATTGTCTTCAAGTATCTTGTGCTTCTATCAACTTTTCTGTACTCGACTGAAGAAGCCTACTGTGAAGGCGAAACGTTTCGAAATAAAGATACATAACTGTTGCATATGTGTCTTACCTAACAAACAAGTTACGTACAGTGCTATTAACTCTGGTGTATCAGACAGACTTTATACACATCACAACACAACGATGGTGGTGAAAAACACATAGCAGAGAGGAACTTTCACCTGTGAAACAAACTTCTTCATTCAATAGTTCCTTTCTACAAATGTGTCTTTTTCATTACATACTGCAACATAGTGCACCACAACTTTCAGTGTGCAATAGATGTTAACATCACAGTATATAACAACAGTATGGGAGACATTAACACAGTCGTACTGGCCAGGTTGGGGCAGCCACCACCAAAATTCTTATTGTCAGTAAATTGAATCATCCAAGTTGACAGTTTTTGTTTTCGTCCCCGAAAGTTTTAATTTTTCATTTGTGGTGGTGAACGTTTTTTATGTTATTAATGGATGAATGAATGAATGTCTTCTTTGTCTTAACCACAAGTGTCTCAAGTTAATCACCTCTTCACGTATTTACATGTTTTCCCAAAATGTTGTAACCCCCATTCCAATTTCTTAAGAAAATTGAAATCGCATAAGGAATTTTCTTATTTCTCTTAAAACAATGGTTTGGGAGAGTGCAGATATATCTAAGAGCACGTGTACACATGTATGTATATATGTGTGTTTATAGTGATGTGTGTGTGTAGATGAAAGTGAAATGTAAACAGAAAAAACCGTGTATGGTCTACATAACAATTCACAATAAAGAAGAGCACAGTTCTATGGTGCAGCTGTCAGCCTGGCTGACTCTGCTGTCAACTTGACTGACTCTACTGTCAGCAGACATAGCCAGTCAGTATAAAAGAAATGAGGCAATAAGAAGGATAAGACGAAAAGGGTAAAAAACATTAAAGAATGTCATAATCATAATGGAGTAAGACTGTTGACCAGACCAGGTAAAGTGTGTGTCAGAATTATCATTGTTGAAGTGATGGTAAAAATAATATGGATAACATAGAAGAGTGTTAATTCAGAAAGTGAAGGTAATCTGTGGATCATGTGTAAACACTGAAATACGTTAATTAACAATACTTATATAAAGGAAGGCAGCACTTGAGTGCATTTATAGGTGTGGAAAAGATATACGAGAGATGTTAGTAGAGTTACAAATGTATTTAACCTTAGGTAATGTTTTGATAGCGGTAGTATTGAATTAAGTTATAATATGCAAGAAAGACGATAATGATTTACCCAAAAACTGGGTCTTAGATAATGTTGTGTGATGTCATCTGTGGTCTTAAAGACGTCTGATGTCACTGTACTCTGGTCAAAAGACATTATATACAAAGCAAGCCATCATGTAGACCAAGTGCCACTGTTAATAAAGCTTAATTAACATACTATGTTAAAACTCTGTACACACACACACACACACACACACACACACACACACACACACACACACACACACACACACACACACACACACACACACACACACCTGGAAAGAAACAAGAGTATAATTGACAACCAGCATGGTTTCAGGGAGGGAAAATCCTGTGTCACAAACCTATTAGAGTTTTATGACAAGGTGACAGAAGACAAGAGAGAGAGGGGTGGATCGACTGCATTTTTTTGGACTGCAAGAAGGCCTTCGACACAGTTCCTCACGATGGAAAACCAAAACAAGACCTCAATTTCATCGCCAAAAACTACAGACACAATGACTCCGACTTCCAAAAAGGCTATCTTCAAGGCATCATCTCAGCAGCCATCTCAACACGCAGCTCCCCAGTCATACCCCGACGTTACATCAATGCACTCAAAGGTTTAGCAGAAGACACGACCATCAGGGTCACCACCGCTGATAAAGGAGGTGGTGTTGTTATCATGAACACTGACGATTACAGGAACAAAATGCTCAATCTACTTAATGACCCAGATACCTACAAACCTCTCACAACTAACCAAGTGGACAACCTTACTAAAACTTTTCTTCAAAGGACTCGCCGCATTCTGAGGAGCTCAGAACAAGGGAAGAAACTTCTGCACACCATGCCCAGCAACCCCAGACCTGCCAGAATGTACGGCCTGCCAAAGACTCACAAGCCTGGTATCCCACTGAGGCCCATATCCTCGGGAATAGGCAGTGCTCCCCACAAGCTCTCAGGAATTCTCGCCAAACACCTCTCGAAACTCTTGGGCACTATCAGTCCAGCACATCTCAAACACTCAGGTGATCTTCTCAATCGCATTCGCAACATCAACATCAGGAACAAGAAACTTTCCAGCCTTGACGTGACTTCCCTATTCACTAAAGTACCTACTAAACAAGCCATCGATCTCTTGCGCAAGAAAATTGACGATTCACTTGATCTTCCCATTCCAGCCAGCGACTTCATCGACCTGGTTGAACTATGTGTTGGCTTTACGTGTTTCTCTTTTGAAAATCACCTCTTTCAGCAGACTTTTGGACTACCCATGGGTTCGCCACTCAGTGCAGTCCTAGCGAACCTATACATGGAACATCTAGAAGCCGAACGTTTCTCCACCATTATTCCTTCGTCTGTCACCTGGCTCCGTTATGTTGACGACATTCTCCTCATAACTCCTAAACGCTTCAACGTTCAAGCTCTCCAAGACAAGCTCAACCAGGTCGAGCCTTCAATCCAGTTCACACTTGAAGAAGAGGTCGACAACACTCTTCCTTTCCTTGATGTTCTACTCTGCAAAGCTGACCACGAACTTCGTTTTAAAGTCTATCGAAAACCCACCAACCAAAACGATCTTCTCCACTTCTACTCTCACCACGACACCAAAACCAAACGTGATGTAATTATAGGCTTCTTCCTGCGTGCACTCAGAATCTGCAGCAACGAGTTCCTTGAAGAAGAATGCACTATAATTGAACAGGTATTTTCCAAACTCCACTATCCTCGTCACTTCATCAGAGACTGCAGACGGCGAGCACTAAACATCTTCAACACACCCAGAGAAGACACTGCCGAGAAGAGATACATAGTCCTTCCCACCAACTCCATTGCCAAACATGTTTCCAACATCTTTGCCAAAACATCATTCCAAGTATCTACCTCCACAACCACGACCATCAAGGACATCACCAGTAGTAGGCAGGACAAGCCTCCATCCTCTGCAGGGGTATACATAATCCCTTGTAATGACTGCAACAAGTTATACGTGGGCGAAACATCAAGGGACCTCCAAACACGTATTTCAGAACACCAATACGCAAGCAGGTCTGACGACACAAGGAATGCCTGCGTACAACACCGTAATTCACACAACCACTTGATAAACTACAGAAACTCAAGACTTATCGCCACAGAAGACAACACTCAATACCGAAGAATCCTGGAATCATCACTTATTTCTATATCCGACAACTTCAACCAGAATAGTGGCTTCTATAACATAGCTGAACCACTTGCCAAGAAACTTCTTCATCGCTATCCCACATAAGAACACTGTAGAAGGTCTGCTCACAAACTTGTCCAGTCTCCTTTCCAAGCTACCCAAGTTTTTAGACTCTACAACCCAACTCGGTACATCATCAGATGCAGCATTCTTCACCTGACCTCAGCCGGACTATAAATACTCGCGTTCCTTCCACCCCAGGTAGTTCTGTTTGTGACTTGAAAAAGCCCACTGTGTGGGCGAAACGTAGTCAATAAAGGATCACATTATACTGCATTTGTGTTTATATTGCCACAGTTCCTCACAAGAGGTTACTGCAAAAGCTAGAGGATCAGGCACACAACAGGAAAGGCACTGCAATGGATAAGAGAATACCTTACAGGGAGGCAACAACGAGTCATGGTACGTGATGAGGTGTCAAAGTGGGCGCCTGTGACAAGCGGGGTTCCACAGGGGTCAGTCCTAGGACCTGTGCTGTTCTTGGTATATGTGAATGACATAACAGAAGGGATAGACTCAGAAGTGTCCTTGTTTGCGGACGATGTGAAGTTAATGAGAAGAATCAAATCGGATGAGGATCAGGCAGGACTACAAAGAGACCTGGACAGGCTACAAGCCTGGTCCAGCAACTGGCTCCTTGAGTTTAACCCCGCCAAATGCAAAGTCATGAAGATTGGGGAAGGGCAAAGAAGACCGCAGACACAATATAGTTTAGATGGCCAAAGTCTGCAAACCTCACTCAAGGAAAAAGATCTGGGGGTGAGTATAACACCGAGCATATCTCCTGAGGCGCACATCAATCGGATAACTGCTGCAGCATACGGGCGCCTGGCAAACCTACGGATAGCGTTCCGATACCTCAGTAAGGAGTCGTTCAAGACTCTGTATACCATTTACGTCAGGCCCATACTGGAGTTTGCAGCACCAGTTTGGAATCCACACTTAGTCAAGCACGTCAAGAAATTAGAGAAAGTGCAAAAGGTTTGCAACAAGACTAGTTCCAGAGCTAAGGGGATTGTCCTACGAAGAAAGGTTGAGGGAAATCGGCCTGACGACACTGGAGGCCAGGAGGGTCAGGGGAGACATGATAACGACATATAAAATACTGCATGGAAAAGACGAGGTGGACAAAGACGGGATGTTCCAGAGATGGGACACAGACACAAGAGGTCACAATTGGAAGTTGAAGACTCAGATGAATCAAAGGGATGTTAGGAAGTATTTCTTCAGTCAGAGTAGTCAAGCCGTGGAATAGCCTAGAAAGTGAAGTAGTGGAGGCGGGAACCATACATAGTTTTAAGGCGAGGTATGATAAAGCTCATGGGGCAGGGAGAGAGAGGATCTAGTAGCAATCAGTGAAGAGGCGGGGCCAGGAGCTATGACTCGACCCCTGCAACCACAAATAGGTGAGTACACACACACGCACATATAGCAGCTCCGGTGAGAACCTTAAGTTTTCCCTGAGGTTCGTTTATTGTCTTCTCTAAGGATGAGAGTCCCCAGTAAAGTTCTAGAGGTGGTACCTCCCTATATTTTTTATTGAATAATATATATTTATATATATGCATGCATACATACATATGCTTTCATATATGTATACATGCATGCATTTGCATTTGCCATTGATTCCATCTGCGACCTTCAAATTCATTTACGAAACACGAGAAACAGAGAATAATATAATTTGTTTACAGTTTTCATGGAGGAGATTTAGAGATTCGCATTTGACACACATCAATACACAATAACATGTATACTCATACACAATATGTGACACTCAAACAATATGTGTGAGGGAAAAGTTCAATAGATAGGAGTAGCGAGGGAGTATATAGTAACAATAGTTTCATTGCCGGCTACTTGTTAAGGTAGGATAAGTCCAGCTCCCACTATTCCCCCCTTTTTTTCCCCCTCCCCGAAAGTGATGGTTTGATTGCCGGCTGCTTGTTAAGGTAGGGTCAGTATAGCTCCCACTATCCCTTCCCCTCCCTCTTCCCCCCCCCCTCGAAAGTGGACGTGTGGGGCTCCGGTCAATCAGTAAATCACTCTACTCACAGCTCCCAACACTACTGTAAGTACACGCCTGATCATATTTTAGTGGACTTATTGGTTGAAAGCTTCACTTTTGACCAATAATTAACTTAGTCCTTTCAGTCTTTATCTGTTAAATGTTTTAATAATCACCACATCTTTTAGGTATTGTACTTTTCATGGAGAGTGATTTCTTAAGAAGTGGGTAATCTCTCTTTACAGCTTGGAATGACAGAGAGGGTCACCTGCCAACCAACGAGAAGAATAGGAGATGGACTAACGTCCTGAGACGTCCCATGTTTAACCTATTTACCTGTTATGTAAGCCAACGCAGGACCTAACCCCACATCATAGCAGTGGTAACGAACCTGTTTTCCTGTCATCTGAAGTAATTACTCACGGCCATACTCTGAAGAACGAGCCGGTGGTGGTCACCAACACCTGCTACCCCCACCCCCCCACATCAGCAACGGCTACGATTTCAACAACACTCAGTGTCATCAACACCTGACACCCCATTACCACGATATACCTATATTAGCGTTGAGTTCAAATTTAATTTTTTTCCATTTCATTTTTCATTTTTTTAAATTAGGATACCCATTCATGTTTTATTGTTTTACATTTTCCGTTTCTAAATAATAAAGTGTATCATTGTCTGTTATTATTTCTTTTTCTATTCATTAATTTTCCTGAGAAGGAGCCAGCCTTGGTAATACTGAGTGAAGTTGTTACAGGGCTGAGTAAGTCTTCACAATATGTGACAAACAGTATGTGACACTCGTACATATTCCGCTAAACAATACACTCATTCTTCCAAAATAACATATACGTATGACATTCATCAACACAGTAACATGTATACATGACACCCATACACAATAACACGTACACATGACACTCATACACAGTAACACGTACACATGACACCCATACACAATAACACGTACACATGACACTCATACACAGTAACATGTACACATGACACTCATACACAATAACACGTAAGCATTACATTCATTCATACATAAGAATATGTACACATGACACAGTCCTACACTAGTGTCACAAACGTGTCCCGTCTTCATATATTTCATGTTTCACAAAGAATGTCGTCAAAATACCTTAAACCAGCGTATAAATGTATGTGAAAATACTTATGTATGTGTATGTTTGTCCAATAAATGAATAAAAATGAAAACTGTAATATTTAATACAGTTTTGATGGAGGTGGAAAAGTTCTTCAACACTTGGCCATTCATCTACATAAAATAAAACACTCACAAATACTTTTGAACTACTAAATAAGCAAGAAAATCTCTTACTAATTATAAATTCTTTGTGTAATATAAAAGGATTTCCAAAATTGTTCTGGGTGGCCGAGCTGTGTGCGAGCTTCGTCTCGTAAAGCTGATGACCTACTGTTCCAGGCTGTCTTGGTGGATGTAATTACTGGACACAGTTTACTGTGTGTCCCCTCCAGTAATTCCACCCACTTGAACAGTCTCTGCAGTAGACCAAATAGACAAGACCAAGTCTCCACCCAGCAAAGTCTCTGGGGGTGGCAACCGCTGACTCTGGAGAAGTGGGGAAGGGAGTCCATCTGAGGTGACACAAGTAGACTCCTGGAGGCACTGATCCGGGGAAGGCACCGCAGACCTTAGGTAAGTGGGGAAGGGGAGACATCTGGGAGCGAACGGATGGATTCCTGGATACATAAACCTGGGAAAGGCATGAATACTAGCAGTTGAGGCTGACCTTGGGTAAGTGAGGAAGGGAAGACATCCGGCGGCGGACGGATGAGGAAGGCAAGAATACAGCTGACTTTGGGGAAGTGGGGAAGGGAGTCCACTCAGGTGACACAAGTGGACTCCTGGAGACACTGATCCGGGGAAGGCACTGACCTAACTCGCTGACCTTAGGTAAGTGGGGAAGGGAAGACGTCCGGGAGCGAACGGATGAATTCCTGGATACATGAGCTGAGGCTGGAAGGCAGAGAGCAAAGAGGCGAGGCTGACCTTAGGAAAGTGAGGAAGGGGAGACATCCGGGGGCCCACGGATGGATTCCTGGACACATGAACCTGGGGAAGGCGAGGGGGGGGGGCGGACCTTAAAGACGAACCACTGGCCTCCACATGGCAAATAATATTATATTTTTACTAATAATATAAATTGTTATTCATAATTCATATTTATATTCCCACTCCAGCCTCCCTGACAGTAGCCACAGTGGTGTTATTCCCACTCCAGCCTCCCTGACAGTAGCCACGGTGGTGTTATTCCCACTCCAGCCTCCCTGACAGTAGCCACAGTGGTGTTATTCCCACTCCAACCTCCCTGACTAGCCACAGTGGTGTTATTCCCACTCCAGCCTCCCTGACAGTAGCCACGGTGGTGTTATTCCCACAACAGCCTCCCTGACAGTATCCACCGTGTTTATATTTATTCTGAAGTTCATACCAGTAATAAATATTTACATTTATTCTGATATTCATATCAGTAATAAACAATTATAGCAGCCCTCACTCCTCTCCCGCCTGTCATGTTTTCTTTTCTTTTTACTCCCTTTAACAATTATTTTCACAAGGACACAACACGGTTTCCCAGTTTAGTAAACAAGCTTAGAGTGCAGCATATCAATGCACCCACTAACATTCACTCTTTTCTCATGATCGGAAAAATCGCCTCTATGGAGCTGACTGCAGGGGTGATGTTACAACAGCTTGGCCCATCCTCTTCCCTCCCTCGGCATAGTTTCTTATACAGCTGCAATTTCCATTGCTGCTTCCCGTCATAGTTCCCGTTCACCTCTGTGCATGATCACTGTTAACTTAGATCATGTCTGCTGTGTTTAGGGCCCTCTCCTCCATGCTGAGGACCCATACCAAGGCCCTCTCCTCCATGCTGAGGACACATACCAGGGCTCTCTCCTCCATGCTGAGGACCCATAACAAGGCCCTCTCCTCCATGCTGAGGACACATACAAGGGCCCTCTCCTCCATGCAGAGGACTCACACCAAGGCCCTCTCCTCCATGCTGAGGACCCATACCAAGGCCCTCTCCTCCATGCTGAGAACCCATACCAAGGCCCTCTCCTCCATGCTGAGGACACATACAAGGGCCCTCTCCTCCATGCAGAGGACTCACACCAAGGCCCTCTCCTCCATGCTGAGGACCCATACCAAGGCTCTCTCCTCCATGCTGAGGACCCATATCAAGGCCCTGTCCTCCATGCTGAGGACACATACAAGGGCCCTCTCCTCCAAGGGCCCTCTCCTCCATGCCCTCTCCTCCATGCAGAGGACTCACACCAAGGCCCTCTCCTCCATGCTGAGGACACATACCAGGGCTCTCTCCTCTCTGCTGAGGACATACTAGGGCCCTCTATCTGCTGAGGACACATACCAGGGCCCTCTCCTATCTGCTGAGGACACATACCAGGACCGTCTCTTCCATGCTGAGGACACATACCAGGGTCCTCTCCTCCATGCTGAGGACACATAGCAGGGCCCTTTCCTTCATGCTGACGTCACATACCAGGACCCTTTCCTCCATGCTGAGGACACCAGGACCCTCTCCTCCATGCTGAGGACACATACCAGTGTCCCCTCCTCCATGCTGAGGACACATACCAGGACCCTTTCCTCCATGCTGAGGACACCAGGACGCTCTCCCCCATGCTGAGGACACATACCAGGGTCCTCTCCTCTATGCTGAGGACACATACTAGGACCCTCTCCTGCATGCTGAGGACACATACCAGGGTCCTCTCCTCCATGCTGAGGACACATACCAGGGCCCTCTCCTCCATGCTGAGGACACATACAAGGGCCCTTTCCTCCATGCTGAGGACACATACCAGGGTCCTCTCCTACATGCTGAGGACACATACAAGGGCCCTCTCCTCCATGCTGAGGACACATAAAAGAGCCCTCTCCTCCATGCTGAGGACACATACCAGGGCCCTCTCCTCCATGCTGAGGACATACCAGGGCCCTCTCCTACATGCTGAGGACACATACCAGGGCCCTCTCCTCCATGCTGAGGACACATACCAGGATCCTCTCCTCCATGCTGAGTACATATACAAGGGCCGTCTCCTCCATGCTGAGGACGCATACAAGGGCCCTCTCCTCCATGCTGAGGACACATACAAGGGCCCTCTCCTCCATGCTGAGGACACATACAAGGGCCCTCTCCTCCATGCTGAGGACACATACAAGGGCCCTCTCCTCCATGCTGAGGACACATACAAGGGCCCTCTCCTCCATGCTGAGGACACATACAAGGGCCCTCTCCTCCATGCTGAGGACACATGCAAGGGCCCTCTCCTCCATGCTGCGGACACATACCAGGGCCCTCTCCTCCATGCTGCGGACACATACCAGGGCCCTCTCCTCCATACTGCGGACACATACCAGGGCCCTCTCCTCCATGCTGAAGACACATACAAGGGCCCTCTCCTCCATGCTGAGGACACATACAAGGGCCCTCTCCTCCATGCAGCGGACACATACCAGGGCCCTCCCCTCCATGCTGAGGACACATACCAGGGCTCTTTCCATGCTGAGGACACATACCAGGGCCCTCTCCTCCATGCTGAGGACACATACCAGGGCTCTTTCCATGCTGAGGACACATACCAGGGCTCTCTCCTCCATGCTGAGAACACATACAAGGGCCCTCTCCTCCATGCTGAGGACACATACCAGGGCTCTCTCCTACATGCTGAGGACACATACCAGGGCCCTCTCCTCCATGCTGAGGACACATACCAGGGCCCTCCATGCTGAGGACACACACCAGGGCCCTCTCCTCCATGCTGCGGACACATACCAGGGCCCTCTCCTCCATGCTGAGGACACACACCAGGGTCTCTCCTCCATGCTGAGGACACATACAAGGGCCCTCTCCTCCATGCTGAGGACACATACCAGGGCTCTCTCCTACATGCTGAGGACACATACCAGGGCCCTCTCCTCCATGCTGAGGACACACACAAGGGCCCTCTCCTCCATGCTGAGGACACACACAAGGGCCCTCTCCTCCATACTGCGGACACATACCAGGGCCCTCTCCTCCATGCTGAGGACACACACCAGGGCTCTCTCCTCCATGCTGAGGACACATACCAGGGCCCTCTCCTCCATGCTGAGGACACATACCAGGGCCCTCTCCTCCATGCTGCGGACACATACCAGGGTCCTCTCCTCCATGCTGAGGACACATACCAGGGCTCTCTCCTCCATGCTGAGGACACATACCAGGGCCCTCTCCTCCATGCTGAGACACATACCAGGGCCCTCTCCTCCATGCTGAGGACACATACCAGGGCTCTCTCCTCCATGCTGCGGACACATACCAGGGCCCTCTCCTCCATGCTGAGGACACATACAAGGGCCCTCTCCTTCATGCTGAGGACACATACAAGGGCCTTCTCCTCCATGCTGCGGACACATACCAGGGCCCTCTCCTCCATGCTGAGGACACATACAAGGGCCCTCTCCTCCATGCTGCGGACACATACCAGGGCTCTCTCCATGCTGAGGACACATACCAGGGCTCTCTCCTCCATGCTGAGGACACATACCAGGGCCCTCTCCTCCATGCTGCGGACACATACCAGGACCCTCTCCTCCATGCTGAGGACACATACCAAGGCCCTCTCCTCCATGCTGAGGACACATACCAGGGCCCTCTCCTTCATGCTGAGGACACATACAAGGCCCTCTCCTCCATGCTGAGGACACATACAAGGGCCCTCTCCTCCATGCTGAGGAGACATACAAGGGCCCTCTCCTCCATGCTGCAGACACATACCAGGGCCCTCTCCTCCTTGCTGCAGACACATACCAGAGCCCTCTCCGCCATGCTGAGGACACATACCAGGGCACTCTCCTCCATGCTGAGGACATATACCAGGGCCCTCTCCTCCATGCTGAGGACACATACCAGGGCTCTCTCCTCCATGCTGCGGACACATACCAGGGCCCTCTCCTCCATGCTGAGGACACATACAAGGGCCCTCTCCTCCATGCTGCGGACACATACCAGGGCCCTCTCCTCCATGCTGAGGACACATACCAGGGCCCTCTCCTCCATGCTGAGACACATACCAGGGCCCTCTCCATGCTGAGGACACATACCAGGGCCCTCTCCTCCATGCTGAGGACACATACCAGGGCTCTCTCCTCCACGCTGCGGACACATACCAGGGCCCTCTCCTCCATGCTGAGGACACATACAAGGGTCCTCTTCTCCATACTGCGGACACATACAAGGGCCCTCTCCGCCATGCTGAGGACACATACAAGGGCCCTCTTCTCCATGCTGAGGACACATACCAGTGAGAGTCCTGCACCGGCTGCTGCTTAACCTATTAATGCTTAATATATTTCACTATAAAGTATATAAATAATCAATATATATTGTTCATGTATATTGTGTTCAGAGGAAATAATCCAAGCGCTTCCAGACTTTTCCAGAAATTTAACTATTTATATTCAGTACTTGAAGTAAACATCCTTCAGAGAATTTCCGTCTGTGAGATCTGACGCGGCTGGAAAAGTGTTGTGAGTACAACACAATAGTCGAGGTGTGATAACACAACACAATAGTCGAGGTGTGATAACACAACACAATAGTCGAGGTGTGATAACACAACACAATAGTCGAGGTGTGATAACACAACACAATAGTCGAGGTGTGATAACACAACACAATAGTCGTGGTGTGATAACACAACACAATAGTCGAGGTGTGATAACACAACACAATAGTCGAGGTGTGATAACACAACACAATAGTCGAGGTGTGATAACACAACACAATAGTCGAGGTGTGATAACACAACACAATAGTCGAGGTGTGATAACACAACACAATAGTCGAGGTGTGATAACACAACACAATAGTCGAGGTGAGATAACACAACACAATAGTCGAGGTGTGATAACACAACACAATAGTCGAGGTGTGATAACACAACACAATAGTCGAGGTGTGATAACACAACACAATAGTCGAGGTGTGATAACACAACACAATAGTCGAGGTGTGATAACACAACACAATAGTCGAGGTGTGATAACACAACACAATAGTCGAGGTGTGATAACACAACACAATAGTCGAGGTGTGATAACACAACACAATAGTCGAGGTGTGATAACACAACACAATAGTCGAGGTGAGATAACACAACACAATAGTCGAGGTGTGATAACACAACACAATAGTCGAGGTGTGATAACACAACACAATAGTCGAGGTGTGATAACACAACACAATAGTCGAGGTGTGATAACACAACACAATAGTCGAGGTGTGATAACACAACACAATAGTCGAGGTGAGATAACACAACACAATAGTCGAGGTGTGATAACACAACACAATAGTCGAGGTGTGATAACACAACACAATAGTCGAGGTGTGATAACACAACACAATAGTCGAGGTGTGATAACACAACACAATAGTCGAGGTGTGATAACACAACACAATAGTCGAGGTGTGATAACACAACAATAGTCGAGGTGTGATAATAACACAATAGTCGAGGTGTGATAACACAACAATAGTCGAGGTGTGATAACACAATAGTCGAGGTGTGATAACACAACACAATAGTCGAGGTGTGATAACACAACACAATAGTCGAGGTGTGATAACACAACACAATAGTCGAGGTGTGATAACACAACACAATAGTCGAGGTGTGATAACACAACACAATAGTCGAGGTGTGATAACACAACACAATAGTCGAGGTGTGATAACACAACACAATAGTCGAGGTGTGATAACACAACACAATAGTCGAGGTGTGATAACACAACACAATAGTCGAGGTGTGATAACACAACACAATAGTCGAGGTGTGATAACACAACACAATAGTCGAGGTGTGATAACACAACACAATAGTCGAGGTGTGATAACACAACACAATAGTCGAGGTGTGATAACACAACACAATAGTCGAGGTGTGATAACACAACACAATAGTCGAGGTGTGATAACACAACACAATAGTCGAGGTGTGATAATACAACACAATAGTCGAGGTGTGATAACACAACACAATAGTCGAGGTGTGATAACACAACACAATAGTCGAGGTGTGATAACACAACACAATAGTCGAGGTGTTATAACAACACAATAGTCGAGGTGTGATAACACAAGACAATAGTCGAGGTGTGATAACACAAGACAATAGTCGAGGTGTGATAACACAACACAATAGTCGAGGTGTGATAACACAACACAATAGCCGATGTGTGATAACACAACACAATAGTCAAGGTGTGATAACACAACACAATAGTCAAGGTGTGATAACACAACACAATAGTCGAGGTGTGATAACACAACACAATAGTCAAGGTGTGATAACACAACACAATAGTCGAGGTGTGATAACACAACACAATAGTCGAGGTGTGATAACACATCATCAGCAACGGATACAGTTTCTACAAGACGCGGTGTCAACAACATCAACCAGACACCCCAGTTTAACTGTACATATTAGCATTGAATTTAAATATTTTTTTTTTCATTTCATTTTTCTTACAAGTAGGATAAAAGTTCAGATTTCAATGTTTTATATTTTTAATTCTAACAATAAAGTGTTTATATTTGTAGGTTATTGTTCTTTTTTCTATTCATTAATTTTCCTAAGGAGGAGCCAGCCTTGGTAAGACCAACTTTAGATATTACAGGGTTGAGTAAGCCTTCACACCTCAGTTACCACATTATTGTGTATCATACAACACATACCTCAGATACCACACTGTTGTGTATCATAGAACACATACCTCAAATACCACATTGTTCCGTATCCAACATGTGATATTGATCCAGTAGTTGAGGAGCGACCTGCTCTAAACCCATGCTGCCATGCTACCATGAGTGTGTGAGTGTGCGTGTCTACTTACTTGAACATATTTACACGTGGTTGCTGAGGTTGAGTCCTTGTTCCTGGTCCGGATCTCCTCTGGTCGCTACTTCGTTCATCATTCATCAGTGTAAACTCAGTTGTTGAAGCTGTGAATGATCCTCCCTCCACCACTTGTTTCTGAAGATGTGAATGATCTTGCCTCCACCACTTGTTGAAGCTGTGAATGATCCTGTCTCCACCACTTTTTTCCCCTCGTGCCACTTTCTAACATCTTGAGGTTAAAGAGCTTTTTTTCTAACATCCCTTGCATAGCTGTGCTTCTAACTTTCAGCTGTGCTCTCGTGTCCCTGTTTCCCATCTCTCTCTCTCTCTTCAATCCCTCTCATAATTTTACACATGATCATGTCCCGTCTCGTTCGTCGGTCCTCCAATGTCATCAAGCTCTCCTCATGGGAACAAGCATATTATCTGTTTTAGTGCTGGAGGTAATGACATTGGGAAGGGCAAGAGACAGGAGCTGCTGGATAAGTACAGGTCAGCCATAGTAGTAGTCAGGTCTAAGGGAGGGATCCCAGTCATATGTAGGATCTTGCATAGAAAGGGAGTGGGCAATGAATGGATGTCTAGGGCAATTGGTATAAATTGCTGGCTAGACAGGTACTGCAAGGAACTTGCAATCCCATTAATTGATAACTGGGACAAATTCTATGGCAAACGTGATGTGTGTGCAAAGGATGGGGTTCATCTCTCTGGGGTTGGAGTGGTTGCATTAGCCAATTCGATTGAGGGGGTAATTGAATCAGAATATTGCTGTTTTACTGTAGCAACAGTCACAATGTTATTGTTCCAGTGTAGCAACAGTCACAATGTTACTGTTTCATTGTAGTAAGTCTCAGTGTTACTGATTCAGTGTAGCAATAGTCATAATGTTACTGTGTCTCTGTAGCAAGTCACAATGTTACTGATTCAGTGTAGCAACAATTGCAATGTTACAGTTCCAGTGGAGCAACAGTCAGAATGTTACTGTTCCAGTGTAGGAACAGTCACAATGTTACTGTTCCAGTGTAGCTACAGTCTAAATGTTACTGTTCCACTGTAGCAACGGTCAGAATGTTACTTTTCCAGTGTAACAACAGTCACAATGTTACTGTTTCAGTGTAGGAACAGTCACAATGTTACTGTTCCAGTGTAACAACAGTCACAGTTTCCTTCAGTTAACTTAGCTTTTTGTATTGAACAATAATACCGTCAGTTTAGTTTTAGACTTTACAATTATAGAAGAACTACAAAATATACAAATAAATTGAGTTTGAGAAAGATTTCTTTAGTTCCTCGGATCAAGACCTTTTCATTATCATTAGTTGCCTCTTAAGATGAAAAGGAGGGATCAATAATGCCTCAAAATTGAATACCAATTTCGTTAAAACAATATGAAGAAGAGTGAATAGGCCTATTGATCTATGTAGACAGGTCCTCCTCAAAGTGACTGATTCACATGTACGTGTTCCACTTATCTAATGTTCTAAGTATTATATTCATTGCTTTTTTTTCGTTATTTCAATAACATTACACATTATACAGCACTCCCAGCAGAGCTAAGTGTTGTTTGTGATTCGTGGTCACTCGTGGTAATGGAAAGCTCGAAGAAAATGTCAATCACCTTCCATTTGAATATCAGCTCCAAAAGCAGTTTATATAGTAATGAAACCACGACACAAGACAGGAGATTCTGAAGTGAAGTTAAAAATTTGGCTAGGAATTTCCTTCTTGATGTTGTGCTGGCTTTCTGCGTTATTCTGGGCCCTGGTATGTACTTCTCGACGGTGAATTTTGAAATGACGTCTGGTTTCCATTGTCCCTGTGAGATGTTGAAACATTGTAACATTGCGACTGTTGCTACAATGGAATAGTAACATTCTGACTGTTGCTACACTGGAACAGTAACACTGTGACTGTTGCTACACAGGAACAACATTCTGACTGTAGCTACACAAGAACAACAACATTCTGACTGTAGCTACACTGGAACAGTAACACTGTGACTGTTGCTACACAGGAACAACAACATTCTGACTGTAGCTACACAGGAACAACAACATTCTGATTGTTGCTACACTGGAACAGTAACACTGTGACTGTTGCTACACAGGAACAGCAACATTCTGACTGTAGCTATACTGGAACAGTAACATTGGCATAAGAGACCATATAATCTAAATTGATCAGCTCACGCACTGTCAAAGATGCACTTGTATGGGGGTGAGAATAGAGGCCAATAGAGAAAGAGCTAAACAATTCAAATAGCCTGAGATTTGAAGAGAGTGAAAAAAGGAGTAAGGACAACCTAAAGGAAATCTTCAGCATGTGATGTCACACTGCTAGGAGGCCAACTGTGTCCTTTATCATAGACATTGTTAAGAAGTCTTTTTGAATTTTTTCTCCACAGTGGGTATTTTACAGTGGGACTGTTTATGTTCTCAGGGAAGGGCTGGCCTATAAATATATCACACAGCACTGCTGCTTAGATGAAATATTCGTTGAGTTCCTACTACAGTTGATTTAGCTTTTTCTCATAGATAATTTATTAAGATTTAATATCAAAGTTTCATTGAATCGCAATGCTTCATAAATGTAATGTATACTAACACAGCAGATATTAAATAGATTAGATAAATAATAAAAGCAGCCGTGAGCGTTACCTCAACCAGAACTAACCAGGTTCCTACAATAAGCAAGATTTTCTCCTCTAATATTGGTGATTTTTATCCCACAAACAATCCACATCTCATCTTCTTCACTTACAACATTTAAATTTAAATATGAACTCTTATATTTTCGAAATCAAAATAAAATGTTTTGTATTCTCAAATCAAATTTTATTTTTCCTGGCAATCCAGTGTTACCAGGGCTGAGAGTCAGACGACACGAGACTACCTGCAACAACCTGGGTATGGAAATATAAACACATATGCAGTATAATGTGATCCTTTATTGACTACGTTTCATCCACACAGTGGGCTTTTTCAAGTGACTTGAAAAAGCCCACTGTGTGGGTGAAATGTAGTCAATAAAGGATCACATTATACTGCATATGTGTTTATATTTCCATTGTGTCGGTATTTTATACCATTTATATCCAACCTGGGTATAGTGATGGTGTGGTGGAAGTCTAGTCCTGGTCACTCTAACTTTATTATAGGTAGCACAGAGGGAGGGGAGGAGAAGGGGGTGAGGAGGGAGGCGGAGAGGGGGGAGGGGGGAGATGAAAATAAGCGTACATAGTAATAATTATCTGGAGAGAAATGATTTTCAACAAGAAATGATATTCATTCTCATTATAGAAAACCAATATATTAATTTATATAATCAAAACAATCATATTCGACAGGTAAAAATACATTATCAAATTAAACATAACTTTTCTCATAACAACGTAATAACTATAGTTAATCAGAAATCCATAATTCATATCCATGATTGTAAATTAACGTTATAGAAAAAAAAATAGTACATAGAGGTAGGTTGACCTCAGGATTTTTGTCAATGTTCAGCTGTGTATTAAGAAATCTGAATAAGAACTCAGGTAATATATATAGTTTGAAGTGCTGTTCAGATTTTTTGGTCTTTCTCAGACCAATAAACAACGTTGGATCTACAGCCAGAGTTGTCAGGACGGACTCGGAATATACCATTTGGTCCATTTGGCCACTGCTGCCATCATGGTCCAGTTGGCCACTGCTGCCACCATGGTCCAGTTGGCCACTGCTGCCACCATGGTCCAGTTGGCCACTGCTGCCACCATGGTCCAGTTGGCCACTGCTGCCACCATGGTCCAGTTGGCCACTGCTGCCACCATGGTCCAGTTGACCACTGCCGCCACCAGTTGGATACTGCTGTCACTATGGTCCAACAATTACTCATTAACTATGGCCCAGAGAGAGACCAACTTCAGTGGGCTGAAAAATAAAGTATAATTAAAACTGAGTCAGTCTATAAAGATTAAAGTTAAGCAGCAACGACGACTGATGTGGATCGTTCTTTTGTGCTGTTCCCTAATTACAATTAATTTTATTACATTTTTGTCTCTAGTCAGTCATCTAATTTCATATACTAAAATAACTGGTAAGCATATTCAAGGTGGAGACTCGCAAGAGCATTGTGCAGATCAGCCGGGCTGTGGTTCGTACGTTGGACTACGTGCTGCCAGCAGTAACAGCCTCGTTGATCAGGCCCTGATCCACCAAGTTGCGGGGGCGTTGATCCCCAGAATACCCTCCAGGTAATGTAACTGGCAAACAATAAAGATAAGTTGAGGAGCAACACACAATGAAACACTAGATATATTTATTTTCAGTATTATTCTTGTGTGCGCTATTAATTAATATTTTTCTGTTGTTTAATGGTGAAAACTAGACGGTAGGAAGTGAGCTTCCTGTTGATGACTCAGACACTTGTGTAAAGTATGACTGTGTTGTAGACTGGAGGGACTCACCTACCAAGATTGAGACAATGATCATCTCATAACTGCTTCTTCCGTCTTCAGTGTTATATTTGACTGTATTCTGCCGAAGAAGCCTGCCGTGCAGGTGATACCTTTCGCCAAATAAGATAACCAAGTGTTTCAGATGATGAGTCTTATTCATCAATTTGTTGATAATGGATACCATAAATTACATGATAATGCATCTTGTTAGTTTCCTGCTCGTAGCAAGTATGCTTAGTATATTTTAGGTATTTTGATAAGTATATTACAGCTACTTTCGAGACTTAGTTTAAGGTATTTCCGTTCAATTATAACTGTACTTGCGTTTACATATAACTTATACTCATAATTTTTGTACGTGAATGGTATACAACACCGACAAGATGAAAATTATACACACATGTAACATCTGGGTATCTTTAATGTAGATGTTTCGCCATCCAGTGGCTTTATCAATACAAATTCTAGGACATAATTTGAAGACAGTAGAACTAGATACAAAAGATGAGGTAATCAGTCCCTCATGGTTGGAGTTGGTGTGAAGAGCACCGTAGTTGTGAAGACTCTGGAACACAGGCAAGAAGGCTGGCACGTATATACTAGAGTCAAGTGAAAAGGGGACGGGTAGCAGACTTGTCAGACACTGCAACATTATCGAATCTTCGTTCAGAGGGCTTCTCCACAACCCTCTTCACTTCTACTAACCCGTCCCTTGGGTACGACCGACTTCCACTGGGGAATCCCGCCTATCAATGACAATGCCTGCGTCTGCTACCCGTCCTCTTTTCACCCCAGGTAAATCTGTTTGTGACTTGAAAAAAGCCCACTGTGTGGGCGAAACGTTGTCAATAAAGGATCACATTATACTGCATGTGTTTATATTTCCATCCGTCCTCTTTTCACCTGACGCCATTATATAAGCGCCAGCCTTCTTGCCTGTGCTCCAGATTTTTCACGACTACGGTGCTCCTTACACCAACTTCAAGGCTGAGGGACTGATTACCTCATCTTCTGTATATAGTTCTGTCTTCAAATTATGTCCTAGAGTTTGTATTGATAAAGCCACTGGATTACGAAACGTCTACATTAAACATACCCAGATGTTGCATGTGTGTCTAATTTTCATAATGTCTGAGTCCAGAATGAATTAACTCACCCACATCGTTCTTAAACTCTTAATTTTATGACTGCTGCGACTACCTGACGAAGCCTTTCCGATTTTTGTGTCATCTGTAATCTGTGAATTTGTTTTCATATGAGCCCCATTTCAATATTATATATGTATATTATGATATAAATGGATAAATGACAAATTCCGAGGAATCCACTCGTCATGTTTCACATTAATATTCGATATTACTCACTTCATAGTGTCAGTGAACCTGTCAATGTTTTAGACTTAAAGATCATTACGTATATCATAAGATTTAGGCGTATCTCAAAATTTAATATATTACCAGCACAGATACTGTTTAACAGGCCTATTGTACCTAACCATTTAAGATACCAGCTTGAACGCAGTTAATACTGTAATTAAAGGATTCAGAAAAAAAGTATACACCAATTGTTAGCTTCTGAACTTTTTTTTACAATCATGTGCAATTTGTACACTTTATACATTGTGTACGCTATACAGTGTACACACTATACAGTGTACACTCTATACAGTGTACACTCTATACAGTGTACACTCTATACAGTGTACACTATACAGTGTACACTCTATACAGTGTACACTCTATACAGTGTACACTCTATACAGAAGATTTAACAAATACCAAAATACCAGTGAGTTGTGGTAAAGACAGATCGTAAGTATATAATCCCTCACAAGCTACAGCTTTCAGATATCTATACACAGGACAGCCTGAGGCTTGAACTGTAGGTCCCGGACGGTCCCTTGATACAAGGTAGCCTACCCTGGTGCATCCCTCCTCACCCTGACCAGCTGGCCTACAGTAGAGCTGGCAGTTACTCCACAGATGAATGGTGCTCTAACCCACACATTCCATAAACTACAAAATTTAACCTGTTTTGTAACGGTATGTAGGATTATAGATACATGTGATGCACATGAATTATAATAACGTCATCTGCATATGCTACAGTTAAACAGTCACTGATATACACACTACCATTATTACGTATACTGTAAGATTTATAATTTGTCTCTCTGATGCATGAGTCGAATATTATGTGCACCAGATAACCAATTTGGTATCCAGAAATATGAAAAAACAATTTATGGCAATGCTGGAGAAAACGATATAAAGAATCTAGAAGTGAGAAGATAATAAATAAATTTAAACAACCTATTGCAATAACTCAAACAAACGAAAAACTTTTCTTCGGTGATTCTGGCGAGGATGAGAGTGAGGCAGGATGATAGTGAGGCAGGATGATAGTGAGGCAGGATGATAGTGAGGCAGGGATGATAGTGAGGCGGGGATGATTGTAAGGCAGGGTGAGAGTGAGGCAGGATGACAGTGAGGCAGGATGATAGTGAGGCAGGATGAGAGTGAGGCAGGATGAGAGTGAGGCAGGATGAGAGTGAGGCAGGATGAGAGTGAGGCAGGATGAGAGTGAGGCAGGATGAGAGTGAGGCAGGATGAGAGTGAGGCAGGATGAGAGTGAGGCAGGATGAGAGTGAGGCAGGATGAGAGTGAGGCAGGATGAGAGTGAGGCAGAATGATTGTGAGGCAGAATGAATGTGAGGCAGGATGAGAGTGAGGCAGGATGAGAGTGAGGCAGAATGAGAGTGAGGCAGAATGAGAGTGAGGCAGAATGAGAGTGAGGCAGGAGAGTGAGGCAGGATGAGAGTGAGGCAGAATGATTGTGAGGCAGGCTGAGAGTGAGGCAGGATGAGAGTGAGGCAGGATGAGAGTGAGGCAGGACGAGAGTGAGGCAGGACGAGAGTGAGGCAGGACGAGAGTGAGGCAGGACGAGAGTGAGGCAGGACGAGAGTGAGGCAGGACGAGAGTGAGGCAGGACGAGAGTGAGGCAGGATGAGAGTGAGGCAGGATGAGAGTGAGGCACTATCACTTCCTTAAAGCAACAGCTGCTTTTATATCAAGTACTCTTGATCTGAGTAACTGGAACTACCCTCTCCATTTTCGGATTAAATGTAATAGCCTCGCATTCCTCTCGAACTAAGTGACTCTTACGGATTTAGAGCTTCCACGTTAACGAAATAATCCCTAGGGTAACAGCAGATAATTTCGGCCTGAATAAATGTTATTACAGATGACTAATATTTAGATATGAAATACTGGTCTTCTGTGTTATTGTACTGTATTGGTCTTTTGTGCTATTGTACTGTACAGGTCTTCTGTGTTATTCTACTGTAGTGGCATTCTGTGTTATTGTACTCTACTGGTCTTCTGAATTATTGTGCTGTACTGGTCCTCAATGTTAATGTACTGTAATGTACTCTCTTCTGTGTATTGTTCTGTACTGGCCTTCTGTGTTAGTGTACTGTGCTGGCCTTCTGTGTTATTGTAATGTACTGGTCTTCCGTGTTATTGTAATGTACTGGTCTTCCGTGTTATTGTACTCAACTGTTCTTCTGTGTTAATGAACTGCATTGCTAGCCTGTATTATTGTAATGTACTGGTCTTGTGAGTTATTGTACTGTTCTGGTCTTCTGTGTTATTGCACTGTACTGGTCTTCCGTGTTACTGTACTGTATTGGTCTTCGGTGTTACTGTACTGTACTGGTCTTCGGTGTTACTGTAATGTACTGATCTGTGTTATTGAACAGAGAAACATGGGGTCACAATTGGAAGTTGAAGACTCAGACAAGTCACAGGGATATTAGGAAGTACTTCTTCAGTCACAGAGTCGTCAGGAAGTGAAATAGCCTAGCAAGTGATGTAGTGGAGGCAGGAACCATACATAGCATTAAGACGAGGTATGACAATGCTCAGGAAGCAGAGACAGGACCTAGTGGCGATCAGTGAAGAGGCGGGGCCAGGAGCTGAGTCTCGACCCCTGCAACCACAGTTAGGTGAGTACAGTTAGGTGAGAATTGTACTGGTCTTCTGTGTTATTGTACTGTACAGGTTTTCTGTGTTACTGTGCAGTATTGGTCTTCTGTGTTATTGCACTGTACTGGTTATATGTGTTATTGTACTGTACAGGTCTTCTATGTTATTGTACTCTACTGGTATTCTGCGTTGTGGTGCTGTACTGGTCCTCTGTGTTAATTTACTGTACCAGTTTCTGTGTATTGTTCTGTATTGGTCTTCTGTGCTGTTGTTCTGTACTGGTCTTCTGTGTTACTGTACCATACTGTACTAGTCTTCTGTCTTATCTTAATGTACTGGTCTTCTGAGTATTGTATTCTACTGGTTTTCTGAGTTATTGTGTTGTACTGGTTCTCTGTGTTATAGTACTGTACTGGTCTTCTGTGCTATTGTTCTGTACTGGTCGTCTGTGTTATTGCACTGTACTGGTTTTCTGTGTTATTGTACTGTACTGATTTTCTGTGATATTGTACTATAATGGTCTCCTGTGCTATTCTTCTGTACAGGTCTTCAGTGTTATTGTACTATACTGGTCTTCTGTGCTATTGTACTGTACTGGTCCTCGGTGTTATTCTACTTTACTGGTTTTCTGCACTATTGATCTATACTGGTCTTGTGTCACTCTACTGTACTGGTCATCTGTGTTATTGTACTGTACTGGTTATTGCGACCCCTGAATGGGTCACAATGTATATAAATGTATATTACCTGTTCATATAATTTTATATTGCTTATATTTGCAATATTAGCTAAATCGTAAATATATTGCTTTATATTATTATTTGACTTAGTTATATTATTAGGTTATATTAGTTATATTATTATATTATTATTATTCAGTGCTCATAGCTCGAGTGTTAAGTAGCTGACAGCATTGTATAACTACTGTAGTTTTCACTTCGCTTGTTTCACTGCCGGCTTCTGAGTTGCTGGGCAGCAGCAGTTCACAGAGAGTCACGTGATCAGGGGGAAATGATCACACCTCACCATGAGTGAGAGTCTGCCTGGCCTGAGCTAAGGATTGTCTGTTTAACCTTGTTTCTAACAAGAGGTCCCTCTACTGCTCTCCTTTGTGGGCCCTTGTTGGAAGATCGTCTCTGTCGCTTTCTTGTTGTTTGTTCTGTGTAACACTGTTCAGAGAACATAGCCTAGACTTAGTGATTTTCGACGTTGTACTGAGGTTGTGTGTCGCATAGACACTCGGAGAAACTCAGGTCCTGAGCTGTAGCTTCTGACCTAATTTGTACTGGTATCTGTGTACTGTCACAGTCGGGGATTTTCTAATGCTGAACCTAGATTCAGTAGTATGGGAGTTTTGTGACTTTTTTGGAGGATCTGCAGATTGTCCCTACTTAGTGTTGTTATATTATCTCCTTGTTCCTGATTCTGTGTCGCTGTTGCTTGTTATATTGTTGTTCGGCTTATCAGTCGTTTTATTGTTCAAGCAAGCTGTTCTGATTGCCAGGTTGGTCAAGAAGTTAGTTTATGTGAGGACTTTTAGTCAGTCACTGGTTAAGTCTAGTCGAGTCTAGAGACATAGCGAACTACATAGAGCACTTACACACACAAACTTACTTGTATATATTTGACTAGTATTATCCTTCACCAATTTAGAACAGAAGCATGTACACTATATACACTATGTACAGCAATAGGTATTAGT
Organism: Cherax quadricarinatus; assembly: GCF_038502225.1. Classification (NCBI taxonomy): domain Eukaryota; kingdom Metazoa; phylum Arthropoda; class Malacostraca; order Decapoda; family Parastacidae; genus Cherax; species Cherax quadricarinatus. The sequence continues at coordinate 36,266 of NW_027196394.1, forward strand.
GTACTCCACGATAAGGAAGGCAGAATAGAAGCCACTAGAGAGCAGACCGTGCTTCAACCAGCTCTAGAATGAGAATGACAAGGGCAGACAGGAGAGTGGTACTCACATAACCTCTGCGATTGCCAAAACCATCTTCTCATTGGCTGGAACATGGGTACTGGTTGAACGACGGGGCCCCATCGCCAACCCTTAGTTCCCTGGTTCGCTGGTTGGGGGAGATAGCCTGTAAATGTGTACATACGCCGAATAAAGGTTACGTACTCTTTGCATGCCACAGTTATTAAATGCTGACAATGTAACAGACGGTACTTAAAAGCAATAAAGATGTGATATGTGCCTTCAGCACAATACTACTGTACACGAGAGAAGTGTAGGAACTTGTATCCTAAATTATATTAAATTGATTACTTTAATTTACTTTGGTAATACACGCCTAGACAACTTTATTGTTATTAATAGACTTATTCAATTTTAATTTCTTTAGTTAGTAGCCTACCAGTTGTAATCCTGAAGCACTATTGAATCTTACTAAATTCTAATGGATAACTGGACCAGGATACTGACTACTTGCTAGAAAAAACCCAGTAACAGGCTGGATGCTAGAAAAGCAATCCTTTTTAGTATTCACTGGAGATCTCTATGCTTATTAGATATCGCGTTTTTTGTAACACTGGTCTTCTGTGTTATTGTAATATGCTGGTCTTCTGTGTTATTGTAACGTACTGGTCTTCTGTGTTATTGTACTGTATTGCTCTTCTGTCTTACTGTGCTGAACTGGTCATCTGTGTTATTGCACTGTACAGGTCTTTTGTGTTCTTGTACTGTACTGGCATTCTATGTGATTGTACTCTACTTGTTTTCTGTGTTATGGTGCTGTACTGGTCCTCTGCGTTAATGTACTGTACCGGTTTTCTATGCATTATTCTGTAATGGTCTTTTGTGTTATTGTTCTGTACTGGTCTCCTGTCTTATTGTACTCTACTGGTTTTCTGCGTATTCTTCTGTACTAGTCTTCTGTTTCACTGTACTGCACTGGTGTTCTGTGTTATTTCAAGGTACTGGTCTTCCGTGTTAATGTACTCTACTGGTATTCTGTGTTATTGTACCGTACTGGTCCTCGGTGTTATTGTACTTTACTGGTCTTCTGTGTATTGTACTGTACTGGTCTTCTGAAATTTGAACTGTACTGGCTGTTTTTGTACTGAGCTTCTCTTCTGAGTTATTGTACTGTGCTGGTCTTGTGTGTTTCTGTACAGTACTGGTCCTCTGTGTTACTGTACTTCAATATACTGATATTGTGGGCATTGTACAGTAATGGTCTTCTGTGCTAGTGTACTGTGCTTGTCTTCTATGTTACTATACCGAACTGGTCGTCTGCGTTAATGTACTGTACTGGTATTCTGTGTATTGTTCTTTACTGGTCTTCTGTGTTACTGTACTGTACTGGTATTGAGTGTATTGTACTGTAATGGTCTTTCGTGTTATTGTACTGCACTGGTCTTCTGCGTTATTGTATTGTACTGGTCTTCGGCGTTACTGTACTGTATGGTCTTCTGTATTATTGTACTGTACTTGTATTCTCTGTAATTGTACTGTACTGGTCTTTTGTGTCATTGTATTTTACTGGTGTTCTGTGTCACTGTACAATACTCGTCTTCCGTGTTACTGTACTGTACTGGTCTGCGTTATTGTACTGAACTAATCTTCTGTGTTATTGTTCTGTACTGGTCTTCCTTGTTATAGTTCTGTACTGGTTTTCTGTGTTATTATACTGTACTTATCTTCTGTGTTATTGTACTGTATTAGTCTTCTATGTTATTGTACAGTACGGGTCTTCTGTCTTATTGTACTGTACTGGTCTTCTGTCTTACTGTGCTGTACTGGTCTTTTGTGTTATTGCACTGTATAGGTCTTCTGTGTTAAGGTGCTGTACTGGTCCTCTGTATTATTTTACTGTACCTGTCTTGTATTGTTCTATACTGGTCTTTTGTGCTATTGTACTGTACTCGTCTTCTATGTTATTGAACAGTAGTGGTCCTCTGTGTAACTGTACTGAGCTGTTCCTGTATGCTACTGTACTGTACTGGTATTCTGTATTATTGTACTGTACTGTTCTTCTGCGTTAGTGAACTGTATTGCTAGTCTACGTTATTGTACTGTTCTTGTGTTATTCTTTGTGCTAGTCTACTGCGTTGTTATTCTGTACTGGCATTCTGTGTTATAGTACTGTACTGGTCTTTTGTGTTATTGTACTGCACTGATTTTCTGCGTTATTGTACTGTAATGATGTTCTGTGTTACTGTACTGTACTGGTCTTATGTGTTACTTTACTGTACCTGTCTCCTGTGTTTCTGTACTGTACTGATCTGTGTTACTGTACTGTACTGATCTGTGTTACTGTACTGTACTGATCTGTGTTATTGTGCTGTACTACTCTTCTGTGTTATTGTTCTGTATTTGTCACGTATGTTATTGTATTGTATTGGCCTTCTTTGTTATTGTACTCTACTGGTCTTCTGTGTTAATGAACTGTATTGCCCGTCTCTGTTATAGTACTTCTCTGGTCTTCCGTGTTACTGTACTGTACTGGTCTTTTTCTTATTGTACTGTACTGGTTTTCTGTGTTTTTGTTCTGCGCTATTCTGTATTATTGTACTGTACTGGTCTTTTGTGTTACTGTACTGTTCTTGTCTTTTTGTGTTATTGTATTGTACTGGTCTTCTGTGCAACTGTTCCGTATTCGTCTTCTGTGTTGCTGTACTAGTCCACTGTCTTACTGTACCGTGCTAGTCCTCTGTTTTTGTACTGTTCCGGTATTCTGTGTTACTGTACCGTACTGGTCCACTGTGTTACTGTTCTGTACTCGTATTCTGTGTTATTGTACTCTTCTTCTGTGTTACTATACTGCACTGGTCTTGTGTGTTACTGTACTGTGCTAGTCATCTGTGTTATTGTGCTGTGCTGGTCTTGTGTGTTACTGTACTGTGCTAGTCATCTGTGTTATTGTGCTGTGCTGGTCTTGTGTGTTACTATACTGCACTGGTCTTTTGTGTTATTGTACTGTACTGGCCTTCTGTGGTATTGTACTCCACTTGTCTTCTGAGATATTGTGCTGTACTGTTCCTGTGTGTTAATGTACTATACTGGTCATCTGTGTATTATTCTGTACTGGTCTTCCGTGTTATTGTACACTTCTGGTCTTCCGTGTTATTGTACACTTCTGGTCTTCCGTGTTATTGTACACTTCTGGTCTTCCGTGTTATTGTACTGCACTGGTTTTCTCTGATTTAAACTGCACTTCTTTTCTGTGTATTTTTACTGCACTGGTTTTTTGTGTTATTGTACTGTGCTGGTCTTTAGTGTTTCTCTACAGTACTGTTCCTCTGTGTTATTGTACTGTTCTGTACTGATATTGTTTGTATTGCACTGTACTGGTCGTGTGTGTTATTGTACTGTGCTGGTCTTCTGTGTTAGTGTACTGCGTTGTTTTATGTGTTACTGTAAAGTACAGATCCTGTGTGTTAATGTACTGTACTGGAATTCTGTGTATTGTTCTGTACTGGAATTCTGTGTATTGTTCTGTACTGGTACTGCACACTAACAGCACCTTTCAAGGCAGGTGAAATTGCCGACCTAGAAAATGTACAGAGAACTTTCACGGCGCGCATAACGGAGATAAAACACCTCAATTAGTTGGAGCGCTTGAGGTTCCTAAACCTGTATTCCCTGGAACTCAGGAGGGAGAGATACATGATTATATACACCTGGAAAATCCTAGAGGGACTAGTACCGAACTTGCACACGAAAATCACTCACTACGAAAGCAAAAGACTTGGCAGACGATGCACCATCCCCCCAATGAAAAGCAGGGGTGTCACTAGCACGTTAAGAGACCATACAATAAGTGTCAGGGGCCGAAGACTGTTCAACTGCCTCCCAGCACACATAAGGGGGATTACCAACAGACCCCTGGCAGTCTTCAAGCTGGCACTGGACAAGCACCTAAAGTCAGTTCCTGATCAGCCGGGCTGTGGCTCGTACGTTGGTTTGCGTGCAGCCAGCAGCAACAGCCTGGTTGATCAGGCTCTGATGCACCAGGAGGCCTGGTCACAGACCGGGCCGCTGGGGCGTTGACCCCCGGAACTCTCTCCAGGTAATACTCCAGGTCTTCTGTGTTGTTGTTCTGTACTGGTCTTCTGTGATGTTGTTCTGTACTGGTCATCTGTGTTACTGTACTGTACTGGTCTTCTGTGTTTTTGTAATGTACTGGTATTCCGTGTTATTGTTCTGTACTGGTCTTTCGTGTTATTATACTCTACAGGTCTTCTGTGTTATTGTTCTGTACTTGTTTTTTGTGTTATTGTTCCGTTCTGGTCTTTTGTGGTTTGGACTTTACTGGTTTTCTCTGTTTTTGTACTGTGCTGGTCTTCTGTGTTACTGTACTGTGTTTGTCTTCTGTGTTTCTGTACCGTACTGGTCCTCTGCGTAACTGTACTGTACTGCACTGGTATTGTGTGTATTATACAGTACTGGTCTTCTCTGTTATTGTACTGTGCTGGTCTTCTGTGTTACTGTACTGGTCTTCTGTGTTAGTGTACTGTACTCGTCTTCTGTGTTACTGTACTGTACTGGTCTTCTGGGTTATTATACTGTACTGGTCTTCTGTGTTATTGTACTGTACTGGTCTTCTGTGTTATTGTACTGTACTGGTCTTCTGTGTTATTGTACTGTACTGGTCTTCTGTGTTATTGTACTGTACTGGTCTTCTGTGTTATTGTACTGTACTGGTCTTCTTTGTTATTGTACTGTACTGGTCTTCTGTGTTATTGTGCTGTACTGGTCTTCTTTGTTATTGTGCTGTACTGGTCTGTGTTATTGTACTGTACTGGTCTTGTGTTACTGTACTGTACTGGTCTTGTGTTACTGTACTGTACTGGTCTTGTGTTACTGTACTGTACTGGTCTTGTATTACTGTACTGTACTGGTCTTGTGTTACTGTACTGTACTGGTCTTGTGTTACTGTACTGTACTGATCTTGTGTTACTGTACTGTACTGGTCTTGTGTTACTGTACTGTACTGGTCTTGTGTTACTGTACTGTACTGGTCTTGTGTTACTGTACTGTACTGGTCTTGTGTTACTGTACTGTACTGGTCTTGTATTACTGTACTGTACTGGTTTTGTATTACTGTACTGTATTGGTCTTGTGTTACTGTACTGTACTGGTCTTGTATTACTGTACTGTACTGTACTGGTCTTGTGTTACTGTACTGTACTGGTCTTCTGTGTTATTGTTCTGTACTGGTCTTCTGTGTTATTGTTCTGTACTGGTCTTCTGTGTTACTGTACTGTACTGGTCTTGTGTATTACTGTACTGTACTGGTCTTCTGTGTTATTGTACTGTACTGGTCTTCTGTGTTATTGTACTGTTTTGTATTACATATATTTTTTAGTGTAATTATGATGGTTTGTTTGTTAAGCTTTTTTGTGTGTTATTGTACTAATTTATTTGTCACTACAATGTTTTATGTGTTATTGTACTTATTTATTTGTCACTACACTGTTTGTCTCAATTTACTTTTTTATGTGTTTCTCTAATGATTTGTGTCACTATACTTTTTTATTGTTATGATACTGTTTTATGAGTTACTTTCATGTTTTGTGTGTTAATACACTGTTTTATATGTCACTGTAAAACCATCTGACTTGATTCATCTTAACCAAACCATACCACGGGCGGGATTTGAGACTCTCTGACCGCGGGTTCAAATCCCGCCCGTGGTTTGGTTTGTTTGCAATCGTGCCATTACGATTTCGTGAGTCTCGTTTTATTCATCTTATACGTTACAAACGAATCGCTACCTAAAGTCTTTTACCAATAGAGTCTTGCCAAAACTGTTTCCAACAGAAACCTACCGGAGGTCTTCTACTAAAAGTCTTCTGGTAACAGTCCTTCCAGTAGTAATCTCATAATAGCGTCCAGTCTTATAAACTTGATTCCTACCAACAGAATCCTAAGAAAAGAATCCTGTCAATAAGTTTTCTATCAGGTATTTACCAGACAGGTTACATACAGTGTTATTAACTCTGGTGTATCAGACAGACTTTATACACATCACAACACAACGATGGTGGTGAAAAAACACATAACAGCAGAGAGGAACTTTCAACTGTGAAACAAACTCCTTCATTCAATAGTTCCCTTCTACAGTTTTGTCTTTTTCATTACTTTCCAGCTATTTGCCATATATCTCTGCAACATAGTACACCACAACATTCAGTGTGTCATATATCTCTGCAACATAGTGCACCACAACATTCAGTGTGTCATATATCTCTGCAACATAGTGCACCACAACATTCAGTGTGTCATATATCTCTGCAACATAGTGCACCACAACATTCAGTGTGTAATATATGTTAACATTGATACATCACAGTACATTACAGTCTGGGAGACATTAACACACAGTCGTACTGGCCAGGTTGTGGCGTCGTACTGGCCAGGTTGTGGCAGCCACCACCAAAATTCTTATTATCAGTAGATCGAATCATCCAGGTTGATAGTTTTTATTTTCATCACCGAGTTTTTTTTTTTATCCATCTGTTGTGGTGAATGTTTTTTTATGTCATTATTGAAGAGGTGAGTGAAGAGTGTATGAGAAAACTGAGAGAATTATTTAATTAATTCTAATTAAACTAAATGTTTATTAAGATAATTTATAAGACTATCTCTGTTTTAACTCCAAGTCTCTGAAGTTAATCACTTCTTCACATTTATATCCTTTTCCAAAATATTTCATTAAAATATTGTAACCCTCATTCCAGTTTAAGAAAATTTAAATAACATGATCAAGAATTTTCTTAATTTTCTTACACTATTCCTATAGAATTCATTAATTTAAACACTGGTGTGAGAGAGTGCAGATATGCTTATGAGAACGTGTACACATGTATGTATATGTGTACGTAGTAGTGTGTAGTGATGTGTATGTGTAGATGAAAGTGAAAAGTAAACATCAGAAGAAAACTTATATGAACTACATAATAATTCACAATAAAGAAGAGCACAGTTCCGTGGTACAGCTGTCAGCCTGACTGACTCTGCTGTCAGCCTGGCTGACTCTGCTGTCAGTCTGGCTGACTCTGCTGTCAGCCTGGCTGACTCTGCTGTCAGCCTGGCTGACTCTGCTGTCAGTCTGGCTGACTCTGCTGTCAGCCTGGCTGACTCTGCTGTCAGCCTGGCTGACTCTGCTGTCAGCCTGGCTGACTCTGCTGTCAGCCTGGCTGACTCTGCTGTCAGCCTGACTGACTCTGCTGTCAGCCTGGCTGACTCTGCTGTCAGCCTGGCTGACTCTGCTGTCAGTCTGGCTGACTCTGCTGTCAGCCTGGCTGACTCTGCTGTCAGCCTGGCTGACTCTGCTGTCAGCCTGGCTGACTCTGCTGTCAACAGTTAGTCAGTCAGAATAAAAGAAATAAGTCAATAAGAAGATTAAAACTGGGAAATTTAGAATGTATTAAGATTGAAGTTTGTGAAGCAGTTGTAATAAAGTCCTGGAATACTTAATGATTTTGTTCATAATGTTTATAAAAGAAAAGGGAAAACTTTAAAGAATATAATAATTATAATGGAATAAGACTGTTGACCATAAAGTGTCAGAAATATGATGGATGAAATGATGGAAAAGACAAAATATGCGTACCAAAGAAGAGTGTGAATTCTGAAAGGGAAATTAATATATGCATCAAGTGTAAACAATGAAATACCCAAGTGAAAAACACTTATATAAAGGGAAGCAACACTTAGGTGGATTTATAGGTTTGATAAAAATATACTAGAGTTAAAAATGTATTTAATCTTAGCAAATGTTTTGAGAGCAATAGTGTTGAATTAAGTTATAATATGCAAGATAGACGGTAAAGATTTACACAAAAAACTTGGTGTTAGATAATGTTGTGTGATGTCACCTGTGGTCTTAAAGACGTGTGATGTCACCTGTGGTCTTAGACGTGTGATGTCATTGTACTTTGCTCAGAAGACAGTATATACAGAGTAAGCCATCATATAGACCAGGTGTCACTAAACACAGCTTTATTAACACATGTAAAACTCTGTATACACACACACATATATACATGTGTGCGCAAGTATGTATATATCCGACCTTCAAATTCATTTACGAAACACCAGAAATAGCTATTATTATAAATTTGTTATAGTTTTCATAGAGGAAATTTAGAGATTTGAATTTGATACTTTTTCATACATAATAACATGTACACATGACATTCGTGAACACACAAGAACAGGTACATATGACACCAATATACAATAACACGTAGATATTACATTCATTTATACATAATAACATGTTACACACGACACACAGTCCTCCACTAGTGTCTCAAACGTGTTCATCTTTATATATTTACATATTTCACATAGAATGTCGCTCACAAACACATTTAAACTGCTAAATAAGTTAAAAAAAACTTGTTCTCAGTATAAATTCATAGTGTAACATAAGAGGAATTCCAAAATTGTAATTAATTAGCCCCCGAGGTGGCCGAGCTGTGTACGAGCTTCGTCTCGTCCAGCTGGTCTACGGTTCCAGGCTGTCTTGGTGGATGTAATTACTGGACGCAGTTTACTGTGTGTCCCCTCCAGTATTTCCACCTACCTGGACAGTCACTACCGGCTAGACAAGACCAAGTTTCCATTCAGCAAGGTCACTGAGGGTGGCAACCGCTGACTCTGGGGAAGTGGGGAAGGGAGTTCACTCAGTGACACAAGTGGATTCCTGGAGACACTGATCCGGGGAAGGCACCGCCGACCTTAGGTAAGTGGGGAAGGGGAAACATCCGGGAGCGAATGGATGGATTCCTGGATACATGAGCTTGGGGAAGGTTGTAGTTGAGGCTGACCTTAGGTAAGTGGGGAAGGGGAGACATCCGGGAGAGAACGGATGGATTCCTGGATACATAAACCTGGGAAAGGCATGAATACCAGCAGTTGAGGCTGACCTTGGGTAAGTGGTGAAGGGAAGATATCCGGCGGTAGACGGATCGATTCCTGGATACATGAACCTGGGTAAAGCAAGAATACGTGCAGTTGAGGCTGACCTTGGGGAAGTGGGGAAGGGAAGACATCCGGCGGTAGACGGATCGATTCCTGGATACATGAACCTGGGTAAAGCAAGAATACCGCTGACTTTGGGGAAGTGGGGAAGGGATTCCACGTGAGGTGACACCAAGTGGACTCCAGGAGACACTGATCTGGGGAAGGCACTGACCTAACTCGCTGACCTTAGGTAAGTGGGGAAGGGGAGACATCCGGGAGCGAATGGATGGATTCCTGGATACATAAACTTGGGGAAGGTTGTTGTTGAGGCTAACCTTGGGTAAGTGGGGAAGGGGAGACATCTGGGAGCGAGCGGATGGATTCCTGGATACATGAACCTGGGGAAAGCATGAATACGTGCAGTTGAGGCTGACCTTGGGGAAGTGGGGAAGGGAAGACATCCGGCGGTAGACGGATCGATTCCTGGATACATGAACCTGGGTAAAGCAAGAATACCGCTGACTTTGTGGAAGTGGGGAAGGGATTCCACCTGAGGTGACACCAAGTGGACTCCTGGAGACACTGATCTGGGGAAGGCACTGACCTAACTCGCTGACCTTAGGTAAGTGGGGAAGGGAAGACATCCGGGAGCGAGCGGATGGATTCCTGGATACATAAACTTGGGGAAGGTTGTTGTTGAGGCTAACCTTGGGTAAGTGGGGAAGGGGAGACATCCGGGAGCGAACGGATGGATTCCTTGATACATGAACTTGGGGAAAGCATGAATACATGCAGTTGATGCTGACCTTGGGGAAGTGGGGAAGGGAAGACATCTGGCGGTAGACGGATGGTTTCCTGGATACATGAACCTGGGGTAGGCATGAATACAGGTTGGTGAGGCTGACCTTGGGAAAGTGAGAAAGGGGAAACATCCGGCGGCGGACGGATGAATTCCTGGATACATAACCCTAGGGAAGGCTGAGGCTGGAAGGCAGAGAGAGAGAGAGGCGAGGCTGACCTTAGGGAAGTGAGGAAGGGTAGACATCCGGGGGCCCACGGATGGATTCCTGGACACATGAACCTGGGGAAGGCGAGGGGGGGGGGCGGACCTTAAAGACGAACCACTGGCCTCCACGTGGCAAGGTCTGGTAACTCAGAGATAACTCTGAGGCTGACAGTGGTCGCAAATTATTAATGTTATTATAATTCAAGATATGCTAATTTGGATTCAAAAGCGTCTACCAGGGTGGTATTATTTCCAATCCAGCCACTCGCATAGGAGCCACGGTAGTGTTCTTATTTTGTTCATTCACCGGAGTTAACATTAATAAAAATAACATTAATAAAAATATTGTTCTTATTTTTGATTAACACAACCGAGATAACATTGCAACAACTAGAAATGGCAGTAATATATGTTTGAGAGTCGTTGAGCGATGTGAAGATGACAGGTCTCCTGGGTACACATGTCTGGTACTCTAACATAACGTAGGTCATCTGGAAAAGACCCTGGCCGGGACAATACCGTGGGTGTTGCTGGAGTGAGACCCAACAGTTAGGTGTCTTCAATCAAAAACGTTTCGCCTACACAGTAGGCTTCTTCAGTTTAATATAGAGGCAGCAGCAGAGGCAGTGAATGTAAGGCTGATGTAATTATAATCATGCGTGATCCCAGAAAGGTATCTCCGTACTGCATAAACCTTATTGTTCATCTCTGTTGCTGTACATTTTTTCTTTGCTACTGTACTGCATTTCTGTACTTTTGTTCTTTTGTTTTAATTTTCTGTACTGGTCGTCTCTGTTACTGTACTCATTCTTCTGTGTTACTGTACTGGTCTTCTCTGTTACTGTACTGGTCTTCTCTGTTACTGTACTGGTCTTCTCTGTTACTGTACTGGTCTTCTCTGTTACTGAACTATATTTGTTCTTCTGTGTGTCTGTACTGGTCTTCTGTGCTACCAGTGTCAGGGGAACGCCTTCCTATTGAACAAAAGAAAGGAAAAATAACAAATGAATAACTTGATGGATAATAATTATGTTTTTCTAAGGATTTTAATTAAAAATAAATAAAATAAATATTGGCCGCTGTGGTTCCAGTAGGATGTTGGGACATGAGAATCTTATGCCCAGGATGATCTTCTGATGATGTTTTAGAAGAAATGGTGTTGGTTATCCTGGGTGGCGGTGTTCGTCCCATGTTCTGAAAATCCTGTCACTACTTGGTTGTATCACCACAATTCAGATTTTAGAGGTGAGGAGTCGTAATGTCTCACTACATCCTGTAGACAGGGATCTTGCTCCAATTAACTAGCGTCTACCCTGGTTGACCAGGTCAGCAGCAGAGCTGATAATAAAGAAAACACTGGTTATATAAATGTTAAATAAGTATGACATTGAAGAAAGACAAAGGCTGGTATTCTACTTCAATGTCATGACTTGTAACCAGGTAAATTAGTATCAATGAACAGAAATACTCCTTGTAGATCACCGTACCTGATCATGAGAAGAGTGGAGGTGAAGTTATTCTTCAAACTTAACCCACACCAGGTAAGGTTAATACTACCAGGAATAGAAATTAAAGCAACTCAGACGCTAGGAACTGAAGTTTAGCCTCTGCCCACTAGATGGAAGAGTGGGCGGTAACACGCTAGTGGTTCCTGGGTGTCTGAATAACCATACCTCCCACTTTTTTAAGTTTTTTTTTCCTCAAAATATCCCCTTTCCTAAACTTATAGTCGGAAGCAGTATGTTAAGTTACAGAGGGAAAAGTACTATGTACACCCTCGGTTCAGCCAATCTGAGAAGTGGTTTTCCGAGTCATATATATATATATATATATATATATATATATATATATATGAACAACTTTAAACTTATAAGACTGGATAGCCCATCTTAAAAGTCGGCTACTTGAACCTTTGAAGTTTTCCAGGTACATCAGTGGCTTGCGATCTGTTTCAAGCACAAAGGGTTTTCCATATAAGTAGTAGTTGAACCCACTTACACCCCATACCAATGCATAACGTTCCTTCTCCACTGTGGAGTAGTTTTCTTCCCTCGCAGAAGCTTCTTACTGGTGGAAGATATAGGGAAGTGAATCTCATCATAATACTGTAGTGGAACAGCCCCGAGTCCTGAATGGAAGGCATCCGTTTGGAGACAAAAGACTTTATTAATAACTGGTAATTTTAGAACAGGAGGATTGGAAAGTATTCTTTACTTTGTTCGAAGCTTTCTACAGCCTCTTCAGAACAAACAAGAGGTTCCTTTACATACTTTTTAAATAGTCTGTGAGAATGGAAGTTAGACCTTTTAAATTATGTACAAAAATTCTCTTTTGAAATTTACTGACCCAAGGAAACTTCTTAGCAATTTTGTTTTGTAGTTAGGAAGGAGCTTTCTAGAACTGCTTTCGTCTTGTTAGGAAGAGGTGATAAATTACTGTCAGAAATAATAAACCCGAGGTATTGTACTTTGAAATAGCCAAGAAAACACTTCTGTGGTTTGATTGTAAGGCAATGAGCTCTTAGTCTTTTTAAAACCAGCGACAGTGTAGTAAGATGATCCTCCCAGACATAAATCATGATGTAAATATTATCGAAATACACTGAAACATTCTTGAGGTCAGAAAGGAATATTCTCATAAGCCGGATATACGTGGCACACACGGTGACCAAACCGTAAGGCACTGTGCGATATTGCATTAGTCCTTTATGAGTAGGGAAAGCCGTTTAGAGTCTGGGTGTAATGACACTTGATGGTACGCTTGGTACTCTGCCTTCACTGTCATTATCTGGTACTCTGCCTTCACTCTCATTACCTGGTACTCTGCCTTCACTCTCATTACCTGGTACTCTGCCTTCACTCTCATTACCTGGTACTCTGCCTTCACTCTCATTACCTGGTACTCTGCCTTCACTCTCATTACCTGGTACTCTGCCTTCACTCTCATTACCTGGTACTCTGCCTTCACTCTCATTACCTGGTACTCTGCCTTCACTCTCATTACCTGGTACTCTGCCTTCACTCTCATTACCTGGTACTCTGCCTTCACTCTCATTACCTGGTACTCTGCCTTCACTCTCATTACCTGGTACTCTGCCTTCACTCTCATTACCTGGTACTCTGCCTTCACTCTCATTACCTGGTACTCTGCCTTCACTCTCATTACCTGGTACTCTGCCTTCACTCTCATTACCTGGTACTCTGCCTTCACTCTCATTACCTGGTACTCTGCCTTCACTCTCATTACCTGGTACTCTGCCTACACTGTCATTACCTGGTACTCTGCCTTCACTGTCATTACCTGGTACTCTGCCTTCACTGTCATTACCTGGTACTCTGCCTTCACTGTCATTACCTGGTACTCTGCCTTCACTGTCATTACCTGGTACTCTGCCTTGACTGTCATTACCTGGTACTCAGCCTTCACTGTCATTACCTGGTACTCAGCCTTCACTGTCATTACCTGGTACTCAGCCTTCACTGTCATTACCTGGTACTCAGCCTTCACTGTCATTACCTGGTACTCTGCTTTCACTGTCATTACCTGGTACTCAGCCTTCACTGTCATTATCTGGTACTCAGCCTTCACTGTCATTACCTGGTACTCAGCCTTCACTGTCATTACCTGGTACTCAGCCTTCACTGTCATTACCTGGTACTCTGCCTTCACTGTCATTACCTGGTACTCTGCCTTCACTGTCATTACCTGGTACTCTGCCTTCACTGTCCTTACCTGGTACTCTGCCTTCACTGTCATTACCTGGTACTCTGCCTTCACTGTCATTTCCTGGTACTCAGCCTTCACTGTCATTACCTGGTACTCTGCCTTCACTGTCATTACCTGGTACTCAGCCTTCACTGTCATTACCTGGTACTCTGTCTTCACTGTCATTACCTGGTACTCAGTCTTCACTGTCATTACCTGGTACTCAGCCTTCACTGTCATTACCTGGTACTCAGCCTTCACTGTCATTACCTGGTACTCACTCTTCACTGTCATTACCTGGTACTCTGCCTTCACTGTCATTACCTGGTACTCTGCCTTCACTGTCATTACCTGGTACTCTGCCTTCACTGTCATTACCTGGTACTCTGCCTTCACTGTCATTTCCTGGTACTCAGCCTTCACTGTCATTACCTGGTACTCTGCCTTCACTGTCATTACCTGGTACTCAGCCTTCACTGTCATTACCTGGTACTCTGTCTTCACTGTCATTACCTGGTACTCTGCCTTCACTCTCATTACCTGGTACTCTGCCTTCACTGTCATTACCTGGTACTCTGCCTTCACTGTCATTACCTGGTACTCTGCCTTCACTGTCATTACCTGGTACTCTGCCTTCACTGTCATTACCTGGTACTCTGCCTTCACTGTCATTACCTGGTACTCTGCCTTCACTGTCATTACCTGGTACTCTGCCTTCACTGTCATTACCTGGTACTCTGCCTTCACTGTCATTACCTGCTACTCAGCCTTCACTGTCATTACCTGCTACTCAGCCTTCACTGTCATTACCTGGTACTCTGCCTTCACTGTCATTACCTGGTACTCTGTCTTCACTGTCATTACCTGGTACTCAGCCTTCACTGTCATTACCTGGTACTCTGCCTTCACTGTCATTACCTGGTACTCAGCCTTCACTGTCATTACCTGGTACTCTGTCTTCACTGTCATTACCTGGTACTCTGCCTTCACTGTCATTACCTGGTACTCCAGCGAAGTCAACAACCCATCATCAAACCATTTTGGGCAAACTTTTAAATTTAAGGTGGTATTACCACCACGAATAAATCTAACTATTTATGTACACAATAACCAATATTATCTCAATAACAAAACTTTTGTCCTTCCTAGCTTTCCAAGGCTGTAATTTGCATGTTAGTCACTAGCATGAAGAATACCTTATTCTCTAAAACGTGCATAATAATATGCAGTCAGTATGTACTTTTTCCAAAACCTAACCAAACGTATCATAACCTAGACCAGTCGTAAAACTCTGTATGGTTAGGCTGTGTAACATTACGCAACATTATTAACAAATAATCCGCACTAGGACATAAATTTACGTGTATGACAATATGTAAAGTAAAAGGACTCAAGTGCAACTAATGTAACATTTTATTGTGGCAACGTGTCGCTCTCCAGGAGCTTTGTCAAGCCGTTGACAAAGCCGGCTTGACAACGCCCCTGAAGAGCGAAACGTTGCCACAATATAATGTCATTAGTTGCACTTGTGTCATTTTACTCTACATAGTGTCGGTAATTCAACCAACATTATTACAACGAGTATGACAACGGTTGACAGAACCAACCTAAGCAGAAGACAGCAAAAATACAAGAAGTGTGAAGAGGTTAGTATAGGAGATAAAGTCCAGGTTTATTAAGCGACGAGTTTCCTTAAGTTTAGAGAATCTGACAATGTAATGAGAAAGGAGAACATTTACAGGGAACCTGGACTAGACTAAGATTCATGGTTTGGAATGTGATTCTTCAACAAGATGGCGTCTGTGAAGGCTAGAAAGGTAGTTTTTGCAGAGGACCTGTTAATGGAATGACAAAAATGTCTAACATAGCAGAAAAGAGCATTACTAGTGTCGGCAAAGCACTAGCAATGCTGATATCGACCAAATGTGAGAAAATAACACTTTCGTACAGTCAATGACATTTATTAAAAGTAAAGTTTCGTAACTCATAGTTAAACGTTTCATGTTTAACCACGAGTGACTTTCTAACAGCTCTTGTTGCAACATCCCTTATACATAGTCTATTTTTTCACTCTACAGATGCCTTCCTGTCTCATTACATTGTCAAGTGCTCTGAACTTCAAACACTCGTGACTTGACCTGACCTTCGTCTCCTGTTTTCCTTATCGTTTCATTATTCCTATATTATCATTACCTTTCCTATCTTTTGCTTAGACTACCTCCATTATTACTGATACTATTTCTTCGCTAATACAACACACTGCACACCAACACTTTCATCATTTTTCTATCACTAAATTCCCCCGCACCCTTTTGCATTTATTCTACCCCCTGCCCCCCTTAATTTTCGTCTCAGACATTCTGTGAGCCTCCTTTGCCACTCGGGCTGCGGCCACTTATGCCAGGAATCTCTCATGCATCAGAACTTTACTTTGGGAGTTGACAGCCTTATGCCAGCGAGAACACCGGCCCTGATATACCAGAGCTTTAACCCTGACTCCTGCTCCAGCACCTTTGCTACTCCCTACGAGCTCTGTGTGAGTGGGAAAGGTAGTAGACCAATCTGCGGTGTTGGAGATGATTCACACTATCGTAGACACTGGACCAAAGGCACTACTTGAACTAAGACATTCAGTGTTCCAGCTAGACGGCGTCTACGACAATTATAGCTAACTGCTACACCACTGCTGACCTTGCTACTGGCAAGACACAGTCGCTCTGCACTCCAGAAGTCTTCGATCCCCGCTGGGGAGGGGAATTTATGTTCTACAAGCGCCACTTCTTTACTCAGTGCTGTCGAATTGTGTGAAAATCAAGCCTGTGAATGGAGTAATCAATGACTCCTCGAAGCTAGCTTTAGCTACCACCGTTAGGACCTGCCTGCAGGTCAAATTTAAGGCAATCCACTTTCTGAGGGACTCCGTCATTGTTGTCTGCACAGACGACACTGAAGCATCAAAACACAAAGACGACTCTTCAATCAAGACTACAAACAATTCATCATATCCCCGTCTCCATTCTTGAAGGCGAAACGATATACCTTTGTGAAAAGGCTTGACAAGATCGTCACGTCTCTCTCAACTGAAGCACTGAAGACATATATCGAGAAACAAAACATTTGGGGCCCTGTAGACATCAAGATCCCTAACGCCTCATCAATAATAAAGATCATTTTCTCAGACATCCCCATGGCTGTCCAAGCTCTGTCTGAAGGACTGGCCATCTTGTATTATCACATCCACCCAAGCCATATAGAACCAGAACACTTCACACTTCTCCCATTGCTTGACCTGTTACTCCTATAATCACACCACCAAGAACTGCCGAATCAAGGATAAGAAGTTCCGTTCTTAATGTAGGAATGATAGACACGAATTCAGATCCTGCACCATCACTACGGCTCCAACATGTGTTAACTTGCAGCTAAGTGCCCACTCAGAAAAGAAATAATATCGAGAAAACTGAAGACCTGAGGAACACCTCCAATTCACCGACATACGCTGCAATAACCAAACTACAAGCCGACACTACCAAAATTCTACACGCCATTCTACAGACACCTTCGCCCAGCAACTCCCTCTCTCCACTCCTTGACGGTGTTCCCTGCAACGTCCTGTACCGCATTATGTAATCACACTTTGCTAAAGCAGCAAACTCCGGCACTTTCACCACCACAATATACGAACTATTCTGCCTGAATAATGTGCATGCCTTCAATTTCCCTAACTCCATACCTTCAGCCGATATCCTCAAGATTCTTCCAAACGGTATGAACATCACTGTA
This sequence comes from Cherax quadricarinatus, assembly GCF_038502225.1. Lineage (NCBI taxonomy): Eukaryota > Metazoa > Arthropoda > Malacostraca > Decapoda > Parastacidae > Cherax > Cherax quadricarinatus. The sequence goes on from NW_027196394.1 coordinate 53,820, forward strand.
CCTTCAGACCTGTCTCCTTCTACCCAAACAACTATTCCTGAAACTTCTACAACTATCTCAACCGCCGTAAACGCTGATTATTTTGCCTCAACCACCACCTCTCACGTCTCCCAGCTTGTTGACACATCAATGCACCTCTCTGGAGAACACACTGGACCTTATTTTCACAAATAATGAGGACCTGGTAAGGAATATATCAAAAACAAATTCTGATCACAATCTAATCAAAGCACAGGAGTCCTGATCGACAAGATGCATATAGCTATGAGGGTAGCTTTGCCAAGTTCAACTTCAACAACAAGAACATCATCTGGGATCAGGTAAACTATGCCCTAAATGAAACATGCTGGGAGGATATCTTAAATTACATGGACCTTAACTAATGCCTCGAAAAGATCACCCTCCTGGTAGCTGAAGTATGTTCAAGGTATATTCCTGTAAGACAAAAGAAAAGAAGAAGTAAACTGGAGACAGAGACGCTCCCTCTACAGGAGAAGACGAAGAATCATTGAGCTCCTCAAGAATGCCAGATTATCTGATACACGGAAGGAAATGCTAACCATTGAAGTGGGAAATACTGAGATAAAGTTAAAAGACTCATACAGGATCCAGGAAAGATGAGAAGAGCTAAAAGCGATTATTGAAATTGAAAGAAATTCGAAATATTTCTTTTCATATGCCAAATACAAGTCAAAAATCACTTCTAGTGTAGGGCCCCTGCTCAGACAAGACGGATTCTGCACAGACGACAACAAAGAAATAAGCGAGATACTGAAATCGCAGTATGACTCAGTGTTCAGCGATCCACTAACCAGTTTAAGATAGACAATCCAAAATTTTTTTTTCATGAATGAGCCTCAAAACCCTGCCAATGTAGGCCAGATTTATGACATAACCCTAACTCCACTAGCCTTTGAGAAATCCATCGACGACATGCCCATGCACTCAGCCCCAGGCCCAGACTCGTGGAACTCGGTGCTCATTAAAATCTGCAAGAAACCCCTCTCACAGGCCCTATGTATGCTATGGAGAAGGAGCTTAGACACAGGCGAGATTCCACAGTCACTAAAAACAACAGATATAGTCGCACTCCATAAAGGTGTCAGCAAAGCAGTAGCTAAGAACTATAGACCAATAGCTTTAACGTCCCACATCATAAAAATCTTTGAAAGAGTTCTAAG
>NW_027196394.1:60000-93478 GCF_038502225.1 Cherax quadricarinatus
CGCACTATCTACAACTGTCCTGTGTATCAGTGTTCACACGCCTCCAACACCAGTAAATATTTCAACAAATGAAGCTCTAGGTTACACCAGTAATGAAAGCTTGAAAAAAAGGGATTGAACTCGCGGCTAGCGAGTTCAATCCCCCTCGCACCGTTGTTTGTTTACAAACATGTCATTACGATTTTGTAAGTCATGATAAAAGTTCGAAGCTTGTCCAATAAGACGTTTTCAATAGAGAAAAAAAAGCTTAAGACAAAAATTTTTTTCCGAGAACGTTCTGAAAATAATCAAGTCTCTCCTTGATACACAAAAACTGCATAAAAAAAAATTAGCAGGTTTTTCCTTACGTTTATACTCAGTTAAAAATTCTCTACACATTTAAAAAACTTTTGTTTCAAGATTTTTTTAAAAGTGCTTTAAAAATACTCCAACTGGCAGGCATAGTGCCAAATCAATAATAATAATAATAATAATAATAATAATAATAATAATAATAATAATAATAAAAACCACTTCCCATCCAGTATAATAACATTTCATTGATCTCTTCGCTTCCGGGCCGAGAGGTTGTACTTCGCTTTTGCTCCTGCATTCGTCAAACATCGTTGGTGGAGGACGGACGTTGGCTGCTGCACTCGCTACAGTTGGTAGCACTGAGCGAATTTTGGAAGATGGCGCAGACTACCAGGAGGATGATAAACACTGTGTATTGAGGTGTTGAAAGGCGCAGTTTATAACACCAATGCGTCAGTTATGCCATCTTAAGAGATACCTACTGCATCAACAACGACGATTTGTATGGAATTGCTTTGAATGGAGCTACAAGAATCTTTGTGAAATTTGTGACGGCTGCTGTATATGACAAGATGGTGGAAAAGTACCAGGATGTGTGTATGCTGGTTAACCCTGGTTTAGAAGTACGTATGAGGGACGTATCTAAGTATTACACTTGGGTAAAGTTACGGAATGTCCCATTTGAGGCAGATGAGGAAGACATAAAAGCAACTTTCGAAGAGTTTGGTGTTATGCATCAAGGAACAGTTGGAAGGTGGTCTGAGGGAATGTATGCTGGACTGCATGAGGGATCCTTTACCCTTAAGATGTCCTTGTGCAAAACTATACCATCATATGTGACATTGACTTTAGAACTCAGGTATATGTCACATATGCGGGGCAGAGAAGAACATGCAGACTGTGTGGAGCGTATGATCATATAGCTGCGATGTGTCCTCGACGATCGTCACCTGAGACACATGGAGAAGGGAAAGGAGTGGAGGAGAGAGAGGTGACGACCCAGTCAACACGGGAGCATCCTCGGGCCCACAGGGCATGGAGTGAAATTGTGGAGGACAATCCGGTGGAATGTATAACATTACCGGAGGTCTCTCAGGTTATTGAGACCATGCGTATAGAGGATGAGGTGAGACAAGTGGAATTGGGTAGTGAAGTTTCAGCTGCAATAGACACTGTAATACAGGGATTCTTGGAGGATCAGAATAGGGACGGAACACTACGTATGGTGTCGGATGGGACATCTGCAGATAAGGGTGGAATTTATGAGGAGTGCAATGTGGGTGGTGGGGATGGGCAACCACAGAGGATTTGTGAGACTGTGGTTGAAGTGCATAAAGTTGAAAGTGCAAATGAGGGCATGCACATAGTCGAGGCATCACGAATGAGAGAGGCAGGTGCTTCTGACAGTGATGATGCTCTGACACCTGTACAAAGATATGGTAAGAAACACTCAGTGGATGTCCCAAAACAATTATCACGGGGGGGGGGGTTAAGGGGCAGGGGAAAGGTGAGGCAAGGAAAGGGCATTGCGAAAAGCATACTGTGCAAAAACGTAAGAACCCGTATGGACATCGATCGATTGCTAAGCCCCCGATAACATTTTTAAGTACCTAACGTTAAATGTAAATGGCCTAAGGGCCGATGTAAAGCGCAGGATCTTTAGTGACTTTTTAAAGAGACATGGAATACAGGTCATATTTTTACAAGAGCATAATTTTAAGTACGGAAGGGATTTGTTGATAGATGAGTACAAGGTTTATGCTGGATATACTGGGAAGCTTAAGGGAGGTGCTGCGGTATTAATAGCCGAGGCCAGCCCTTTTCAATTGTTGCACTGGGGAGAAAGGGGAGATGGGAGAATAGTGAGGGTGGATGGGACATTGGGTGGGGTACGAGTGTGTTTTGTGATTGTGTACATGCCGGCGGACAGCAATAGGCGTGTTAAAGAGGAATTTGTTCGAGGGACACACTAATTTATCATATGAGGGGGTTACCAGTTTGTACATTATTTGGAGGGGATTGGAATAGTGTGATACGTAGAAAGGATGTGGAGCCGCGGGGAGCTCGGTGTGTGTTGGGAGTGCTACGGGATGTATTAGGGGGAGTCGGATTAGTGGATGTAGTTAGTGGGGAGGGGTGGTTGGTGGAGCATACTTATGTAAAGAACGGTACGCTTGGACTGCATTTATGCATCTCCTGGGATACAAGTTAATAAATATGGAAACTGTAAATGTTGTATTTTCAGATCATGGAGGGGTGGTTGTGGACGTGGGCTGGGACGAGTTGCCGAAACGTTTAATGAGTTATTGGAAACTAAAGGTGAGCTTGTTAGAGAATATGGAGGGTGAACTTAGTTTTGCGGAATGGTGGAAAAATGAATGGAATAAAGGAAAGCTGGGAGGTGATATATTACTGTGGTGGGAGCAATGTGCTAAACCGGGGATCCGTAGTTTTTATATGAGGAAAAGAAGGGAGGTCGGACAATGGAAATGTGGATTACAGAGGTATTTGGAGGGGCAGCTAAAACAGTGTTATGAAGGTTGTCGTGGAGTATATCCGGTTTCAGAGATCGAGGGTATAAAGGCGCAACTGCTGGAGATGCAGAATGCACGGTTTGATGGTGAAAGATTAAGGGGCGGGTTGGACGATTTTTTATGGGGTGATAAGCCATTAGCTTGCGTTCTGCGGCGATTAAAGATTCGGCAAAATATAATGAATATGTTAAAATTAGAGGTACATCAGGACGTGGGTGGGTACACGGTGAGACAGCGGTTAGTAACGACTGAAGGTATGAGTGGTTTTGCCGATGAATGGTTTGAGATATATATGAGAGGAGGGAATAGGAAGATGGGGGACTTGCATATTATGGAGGAAGGGATATCACCTATCCTGGAACCAGAAGACAGGGTGGAGATAGAGGGGCCCATAAGTGAAGATGAGGTTTCGAAGGCGTTACAGGGGATGAGTGTAAGATGCCAGGGATTGATTGCATTCCAAATGATTTTTACTTAAGTAACTGGGAGGTCTTGAAGGAATGCTGTGTGCGTTTGTTAAATGAAATGAAGGTAAAGGGATGCATGGGTATGACGCAACAAACAGGGGTCGTTGTCATGATACCGAAGGGGGAAGTGCAGAATAGCATCCTGTATTATAGAGGTTTATCTTTAATGTGCGATGATTACAAATTGTTTGCAAGGGTTTTAAGTAATAGGTTACGTAGTGTTATTGGGACAGTTATAGATAAGGGACAAATGGGTGTGCCGGGGCAGTCAATGATTAGTGGACATGGGAGGATTAAAGATTTCATAGATGATTGTAGAACGAGTGGAGGGGGCGTACTTGCTTTGGATTGGAAGGCTGCTTATGAATGTGTAGAGCGAGAGACGTTATGGATGATATTGTCGAGGAAATTGTCCGATGGGCGGAAACATTATACAAAGGCGCAGTACTACAGATGCAAATCAATGGACGTATGGGAAAAGTAGTCAGTATGGGTAGGGGACTGAGACAGGGATGCCCCATGTCTCAGATCCTATTCGCATGTCTACAAAATCCTTTATATAGGATGATTAATGTTGGGGTTGATGAAGGGGGGGGGGTATGGCAGCGGGGTGCTCCTGGTATAGTTGGGTATGTTGACGATACGACGGTTTTAGCTGGGGGAGAGGAGGGATTAAGGAATGTAGGTCGAATCGTTGAGATACTTAGTGGGGCAACAGGTATGTGTTTTAATGCAGTTAAGTCTAAATTGTTAGAGGTTGGTTCATGGGTGGGAGGGAACTTGGGACAAAAGTATGGTTGGCAGGTAGTAGATCAAATTAAAGTATGTGGAGTATTATACAGAAGGGCAGCGCAAGAAGCTAGAGAGGTCAACTCCGTAAGGGTTGTGCAAGGAGTATTAAGGAGATTGGGGGGAATACGGACGAGTGGGCTGACGATCCATCAGAGGGTCATAGTTATAAATACATTTATCCTAAATTGTGGCATGTGGCAGTGGTTTATCCGTTGATGAAGAATGATGTGAGGTTGGTCCAAAAGAAGGTAATGCGTTTTATTTGGGGATATGGTTATCATTGGCTTAAGCAGACAGTGGTGACAACATCATTGGGGAGGGGAGGATTAGGATTAATTCCACTCTGTAGTAGACTGAAAAGTATGTATGTGAAACATAGTTATATACGGTTGGGTGGGGATCGGGGTGTAAGGGTGAGTGAGGTTATGGATGATGTGCGGCAATGGTTGGAGGGTAGGGAACTGGAGGAGTGTATGTTGAGATTTTTATTGAGGGTTAGTATACCGGGACAAGTGTTGGTGCGAGTATTGGGGAGAACTGCGAGGGGTAACTAGGTGATGGAGGGGGAGAGTGTCTTTCCTTTATATAATTGGACAGGTATCTGGGGTGCGTTTCACAAGTTAGGTTTAAAGTCAATGGTGCGGGAAACTATGAACAGGTTTTTACATGGGATATTACCCACTAAAGTACGTTTGTATCAGATGAGCGTTGTGCAGTCCACATGTTGTGTTTTGTGTGGGGAGGCGGAGACTGCCTATCATGTGGTGTATTTTTGTGAGGGTATCGCAAGGGTACGTCTATGGTTTCGTAGGGTCTTGGATATGGTTGGAGGAGGTACGTTAAGGGTACTGAAAGCATTGAGTTTGGATATAAAGGGAGTAGGTGATATTGTGAGAAGGGCGGTCATGTATTTGGAAGTGGATTACATTAATATATCGTGGGTTATGAGGGAGGTGGAGGGGGAGGTGCGAATACGGGCTTTAGCTGGGCATTTTCATAAAACAAAGTGTAGGAATGAGGTCGTGTATGGAAGGAGATGGAATATAAAATTTCCAGTTCAGTATAGAGGTATGAATGTGCGTAGGTTGCGAGAATTAATGGTGTAATGGTTGAATGGGGTTGGTCTCAGCCAGAAGAGGGGGTGATGAGTATTCCTGGCATAAAGTTTAAATAGAAAACTCTCTTGATGGGACAAAGCTTTAAATGTTAATGTGTTTTATCATGGGTGGTCATGGGGAAACGAGGGGGGTTATCAAATTGGTTCGGTATTTTTATATTCTTATATATGTTAGCGGGCATGTAGGGCACTGTTATAAATCCTGTGGACATATTGTTCAATCATATGTCATGTGATATTATGTTTCAACTTTTGTACATATATGTATATGTACCAAGTGAACATATCAGGAGTAATGTTACCATGACTGATGATATTCTTAACTATAAGTAGGATTTTGTGTTGCTCATAATAATAAGATCAACAATGTGTTATTTTTCTTAATGTCAAATTGTAATGTGCACATAACAGTATGTATATTACATCATTGGTAAGATGTTTTTTATCATCAAGATACTATGTCCTAGGGTTAAATTACGGTAATTTGGCTCTGCCTTCAGTGAACAATGGTATGACGTTGTTCAATACGATGATCTGAGGTAAATGGGAGGGGGGGGGGGTAGTTGAAATGTCCTAAAAATATTTATTGAATGTGCTTAATTAATGTACATAATGAACATGGAGATGCGAGGAGGATTAATATATTGATTCGGTATTTTTATAATCTTATGTAAGTTAATGGGCATGTATGACACTGATATAATTCATGTGAATATAAATTTTCATAAGTCATGTAATATTATGTATCATTTTTTGTACATACGAGAATATGTAATATGCGAGTCCGTGACTATATCATGTGTAATGTTCTCATGATGACCACAATCATAATTATATAAATGGTTTTTAGTTAGTCATAATACTAAGTTCAATCTTATGTTCTTTTTTATAAACATCATTTGTCATATTGGCATCATCTATGATTCTTATACTAAAGAGAATTTTTTTTATTGTCAACAAGAGTCTATGTTCAAGGTTTAAATCCTGTTGGTTATTCATCTGTGTTCAGTGAACAATGGTATGATCTGGGGTGACGGGGGGGGGGAGTGTACTGGGAGGGGGGTTGTGGGGGTACTGCTCAAACATATTTTATTACATGTACTTAATTAATGTGTATATTGCTGATAGCAAGGGGTAATTGAGAACCGTTTTTAATTAGTATTGCTTACACAGTTGTCCTTTGTTTTTGTATAAAGACATTTTACATGTATCAGGTGTGTGTAGTGTGCTAAGTCACATATTATTGTAACTTGAAATGATTTGATTGATGTCGGGTGTAATATTGTGTAATGTTGTTATTCACACACGTGTTGGCGGTTTGAAAATTTTTTTTTTTTTTTTTATTACACTGGAATTCGGAATTAATAAATTTCGCAAATTGAAATCATCACAACTCAAAGTCGGCATCAAACATTCTGTTAGTAAAATCCACCAACGGAGAAAGTTTGAAGGCGATCAGAAAAGGCATTCGAATAAATGACAGATTCGAATGATTCCAAACCTTAAAGCAATTTCAGGAATATTTCAAATTTATACTTACTAATTATAAATTTATGGCTGGTCATCATTCATATAAAATGATTCATTATAATTTACACTTAAAAATAAATTTATGGATGATGGTTCATATAATTTTTTGGTCGATTAGAGAAATCATTTTAGTTAATAAATATAAATAAACTTCACTTTTGACTTAATAAGAGGCGAATATTGTGTTCAGTAAACCACAAGATTGGTGACAGTTTGAAGCCGATTTAACGTGGACTTTCAAGGTTGTCAGCTGCGTCAGACATTAAACACTGAAGACCTTCACAAGAGGAACCTAGGCAATGCAACCGCAAATAGGCTATTTTAACAATGAAGATCTTTCGCACTCTCGTGCGTTGTCAGGAGCTATGCAATGTTGCAAGAAAGCAACAGATAAAGGGGAAATTCTTTGAAGCAAGACAGAAGGTTTCAGTGATTTTTCTGCCTTTTCTCAGAATTTCTCCTCCTGTTGTTATTATTATCATAACTAAGCGCTAAACCCATAAGGGTCACACAGCTCTGTCCTCATATCTGTTGATGTCTTGCAACAATGCATTATTCGTGACGACGCACGAGAGTGCGAAAGATCGTGTAGCTTCTGAATTACATTACACAGAAAATGATCAACTCTACACATACACACCTGAATTTCACTCTGCCGTCGGTGAATTAAGAGGCGACTTTTATGACTGAAGCTGTGTACCTGGAGAGGCTTTCTAGCGATAACACTCCCACTACACGGTCTGTGACCAGGCCTCGCCAGGTCTGTGACCAGGCCTCGAGCTATGCCAGAATGAAGTGGTTTCAACAGGTTAAGACAGTAACGACGTGCACTTGTTTATTGTTCCATTAATCTGGCTCCAGTTACACTACACAAACCTTACAGTTTAGAAGTATATTGGATAATGCTTCTCGCATTATGAACGAAAAACGAAAATTTGAAATTCTAAAGAAACTTGAAAGTCACTTAAAAATCCCCCTTGAGAATAGCCAATAATAAACATTGTAATCTTATCTCATGACATCCTACACACTGCAAGATAATATTTACCGTTGATTTTATCCACATATCAATAACACGTTGTGCATTACGTTTCACATTATATCACTCACTGTATCACTAACACTTAACACGTAAATAACAAAAAAAGGCACAATACCGTGACTGGAACGATATACAAATAACCCGCACATAGAAGAGAGGAGCTTACGACGACGTTTCGGTCCAACTTGGATCATTTACCCTTCCTGCTCTACTTCTCGTAAGTGTGACTTTGTAAATGGTCCAAGTCGGATCGAAACGTCGTCGTAAGCTCTTCTCTTCTATGTTCGGGTTATTTGTGTACTTAACAAGTAACATTGCGCACTGTAACACACACACATGCGGTCACTACCTCACCCAACACTAAACTGATCACAGTCGCTGACATATAAGGTTGAGGCAGAGCCACTGAACCAGCTCTCTCAAAACCACTGTCAAGTGTTTTGTCACATTTCTTTAACGAGGTTGTTAGTGGTCAAGAGATATATCTGCAACTTATTTGAAGATATTTTCTTTATTAACAGTATATTTTTTTTATTTGTATTACGAATCTTAAATAACTAAATAACTATAGCTGGATGTCAGAAATGCTTCACTGACCAACGTATCATTTTCACGATTCACTTCACTAATGAGTTGACGTCAATCACCGGTGACGTCAACTCCAAGTGTTGTACCTGACTTCTGGTCAAGTGTTTAAGCTCTGGTCATATGTCCCCTCAAGGAAGGTTCCTTGATGTTGGTGAGGGGCTCTTGATTTAGGGAATTGGATCTGTGCTCCAGTTCCCCAAATTAAGCCTGAATGCCTTCCACATCCCCCCCCAGGCGCTGTATAATCCTCCGGGTTTAGCGCTTCCCCCTTGATTGTAATAATAAAAAATCTGGTCATATGTCTATTCAACACAGGATATGTACTTAAAGGGTTGTATTTCTCCCAGAGTATATACATCCTGAGACATTAATCACTATTGTAGTGATTGAATTATTTCTGTCTGTTAGTGGACAGCTCACCAAGCAGTATTTATTACTATAGTGTAGGTGACAAGTTTTAAACTTCAACCAACCAACCTGTTCTATAGGCTTCAAGGGGATATATACACGAAACAGTGTATTGTTTTCAATTTATATATGCTAAGAGTATATTTCAAATAAAATTTTAGAAATTAAAGCATTTTTGTGGGTAGGTTTTGAAACCCATTAACCAACCAATTTAATACATGTTTAAGAAAGGAGAGTCTAATCACCTCCTACGAAGACTGACGGACTGATAACGTCAAAATTGCTTCTTCTACTGTGTTTAGTGTTTTGAATTCGACTGTAAAATACGGTAGCGGTAGCGGTATTAATGAAGTTATGTAACGAATTTCGTACCCCCTCACGGGAGGTTCCTTGACTCTGGTGAGGGGCTTTTGATCTAGGGAACTGGATCTGCGCTCCAGTTCCCTGAATTGAGCCAGAATGCCTCCCATCCCCTCACATGCGCTGCATAATCCTACGGGTTTAGCGCTCCCCCATGATTATAATAATAACGAATTTTGTTAGTCACACATGCATATTCATACACATAAAGACAAGCACGGACAAGCGCGCATATACATGCACACACACACACACACACACACACACACACACACACACACACACACACACACACACACACACACACACACACACACACACACACACACACACACACACACACACAAACACACAAACAAGTGGTTTTAAGCTTCGAATACACAGTAAAACTACAAGTGGAGAGGGAAGCAGGAAGGCCAGGACGAATGAAGCCAAACTACAAGAAAGGGGACTACACGGGAATGAGGAACTTCCTGAACGGGGTTCAGTGGGACAGAGAACTGGCAGGGAAGTCAGTTAATGAGATGATGGAATATGTAGCAACAATATGCAAGGAGGCTGAGGAGAGGTTTGTACCAAAGGGTAACAGGACTAATGAAAAAGCCAGGATGAGCCCATGGTTCACCCAAAGGTGCAGGGAGGCAAAAACCAAGTGTGCTAGGGAATGGAAGAAATATAGAAGGCAAAGGACCCAGGAGAATAAGGAGAACAGTCGTAGAGCAAGAAATGAATATGCACAGATAAGAAGGGAAGCCCAACGACAATATGAAAACAACATAGCAGCGAAAGCCAGATCTGACCCGAAACTGTTATACAGCCACATCAGGAGGAAAACAACCGTCAAGGACCAGGTAATCAGGCTAAGGAAGGAAGGAGGAGAGGCAACAAGAAATTACCATGAAGTAAGTGAGGAACTCAACAAGAGATTTAAAGAAGTGTTCACAGAGGAGACAGAAGGGCTCCAGAAAGACGGAGAGGTGGGGCACACCACCAAGTGCTGGACACACAACCAAGGAAGAAGTGAAGAGGCTTCTGAGTGAGCTAGATACCTCAAAGGCAATGGGGCCGGATAACATCTCTCCATGGGTCCTGAGAGAGGGAGCAGAGGCGCTATGTGTACCCCTAACAACAATATTCAATACATCTATCGAAACAGGGAGATTGCCTGAGGCATGGAAGACAGCAAATGTAGTCCCAATCTTTAAAAAAAGAGACACACATGAAGCACTAAACTACAGACCAGTGTCACTAACATGTATAGTATGCAAAGTCATGGTGAAGATTATCAGGAGAAGAGTGGTGGAACACCTAGAAAGGAATGATCTCATCAACAGCAGCCAACATGGTTTCAGGGACGGGAAATCCTGTGTCACAAACCTACTGGAGTTCTATGACATGGTGACAGCAGTAAGACAAGAGAGAGAGAGAGAGGGGTGGGTGGATTGCATTTTCTTGGACTGCAAGAAGACGTTTGATACAGTTCCACACAAGAGATTAGTGCAAAAACTGGAGGACCAAGCAGGGATAACAGGGAAGGCACTACAATGGATCAGGGAATACTTGTCAGGAAGACAGCAGCGAGTCATGGTACTTGGCGAGGTGTCAGAGTGGGCACCTGTGACCAGCGGGGTTCCACAGGGGTCAGTCCTAGGACTAGTGCTGTTTCTGGTATTTGTGAACGACATGGCGGAAGGAATAGTATCCGAAGTGTCCCTGTTTGCAGATGACGTGAAGTTGATGAGAAGAATTCATTCGATCGAAGACCAGGCAGAACTACAAAAGGATCTGGACAGGCTGCAGACCTGGTCCAGTAATTCGCTACTGGAGTTCAATCTCACCAAGTGCAAAGTCATGAAGATTGGGGAAGGGCAAAGAAGACCGCAGACGGAGTACACTCTAAAGGGCCAGAGACTACAAATCTCACTCAAGGAAAAAGATCTTGGGGTGAGTATAACACCAGGCACATCTCCTGAAGCGCACATCAACCAAATAACTGCTGCAGCATGTGGGCGCCTAGCAAACCTCAGAACAGAATTCCGACATCTTAATAAGGAATCGTTCAGGACCCTGTACACCGTGTACGTTAGGCCCATATTGGAGTATGCGGCACCAGTTTGAAACCCACACCTAGCCAAGCACGTAAAGAAACTAGAGAAAGTGCAAAGCTTTGCAACAAGACTAGTCCCAGAGCTAAGAGGTATGTCCTACGAGGAGAGGTTAAGGGAAATCAACCTGACGACACTGGAGGACAGGAGAGATAGGGGGGACATGATAACGACATACAAAATACTGAGAGGAATTGACAAGGTGAACAAAGACAGGATGTTCCAGAGATGGGACACAGTTGGAAGTTGAAGACACAGATGAATCACAGGGATGTTAGGAAGTATTTCTTCAGCCACAGAGTAGTCAGGAAGTGGAATAGTTTGGGAAGCGATGTAGTGGAGGCAGGATCCATACATAGCTTTAAGCAGAGGTATGATAAAGCTCACGGTTCAGGGAGAGTGACCTAGTAGCGACCAGTGAAGAGGCGGGGCCAGGAGCTTGGACTCGACCCCTGCAACCTCAACTAGGTGAGTACACACACACAAACACACACACACACACACACACACACACACACACACACACACACACACACACACACACACACACACACACACACACTACACGCCTGACGACATGATGAAACTAGAGGAAAGGTGAACTAGAGAGTGATATGATAACGAACAAATTACTGAGTGGAATTGATAGGATGGAGAGGGAGAGAATGTTTCAGAGACGGGAAACAGGAATGCCAGGACACAGCTGGAAGTTGAAAACACGCCATCTAGATGGCTACCGCCCTCATCTAACACACAGAGGTCCAGAGTTCAAATCTCCGGTACGGCTGGATAATATTACGACGTGTTTCCATAAGACACCTGCTGTCCATGTTCACCTATCAGTATAAAATGGGTACCTGGGTGTTAATCGACTGGTGTGGGTCGCATCTTGGGACAAAACTGATCTAATTTGCCCGAAATGCTCTGCATAATAACCGGCTTTCTATATAGTAGTATGTCATTGATGTCAGCTAGGACTGTATACCTTGTATATGTATTTGTAGAAATAAAGATATTATTACTAATATTATTATATTATTATATCATTAAGTTATGTTAGAGCTGTCAGAAGTGGAAGGTGGTGAAGGCGGGTCCTTACATAGCTTTATGAAGCCAATAAAGTTAACCTAGTAATGACCAGTGAAGAGCAGGGGCCAGGAGCTAAGACTTGACCCTTGCAGCCACATATAGTTGAGTGAGTGCACACACACTCAGGCAAGGCACAAGAGAGAAAGACCATTGAAACTGAGGAGGAGAAAAAAAAACACCAAAATAATAATAACAGAACTAAGATTATGAATGGAAGCAGTGTAAGGAATGGAAGGTACCAGACATAACACAACAGGTGGAGAGTCAGAAGGAAGGGATGGTACCAGACATAACACAACAGGTGGAGAGTCAGAAGGAAGGGATGGTACCAGACATAACACAACAGGTGGAGAGTCAGAAGATGACACAACAGGTGGAGAGTCAGAAGGAAGGGATGGTACCAGACATAACACAACAGGTGGAGAGTCAGAAGGAAGGGATGGTACCAGACATAACACAACAGGTGGAGAGTCAGAAGGAAGGGATGGTACCAGACATAACACAACAGGTGGAGAGTCAGAAGGAAGGGATGGTACCAGACATAACACAACAGGTGGAGAGTCAGAAGGAAGGGATGGTACCAGACATAACACAACAGGTGGAGAGACACAACAGATGGAGAGTCAGAAGGAGGGATGGTACCAGACATAACACAACAGGTGGAGAGTCAGAAGGAAGGGATGGTACCAGACATAACACAACAGGTGGAGAGTCAGAAGGAAGGGATGGTACCAGACATAACACAACAGGTGGAGAGTCAGAAGGAAGGGATGGTACCAGACATAACACAACAGGTGGAGAGTCAGAAGGAAGGGATGGTACCAGACATAACACAACAGGTGGAGAGTCAATTGGAAGGGATGGTACCAGACATAACACAACAGGTGGAGAGCCAGAAGGAAGGGATGGTACCAGATACAACACAACAGGTGGAGAGTGAGGAGGAAGGGAAGATACCAGATACAACAAAACAGGTGGAGAGTCAGAAAGAAAGGATGGTACTAGACACAGCACAACAGGTGGAGAGTCAGAAGGAAGGGATGGTACCAGAGTTACAGGTGGGGGGGGGGAAAGCTAGAAGGGCCGGACGAATGAAGCCAAACTACAAGAAAGGAGACTACGCAGGCACGAAGAACTTACCGAATGGGGTTCAGTGGGACAGAGAACTGGCAGGGAAGTCAGTAAACGAGATGATGGAATATGTGACAACAATATGCAAGGAAGATGAGGAGAGGTTTGTACCCCAAGGGTAACAGGAATAATGAAAAAGCCAGGATGAGCCCATGGTTCACCCAGAGGTGCAGGGAGACCAGAACCAAATGTGGTAGGGAATCAAAGTAGTATAGAAGGAAAAGGACCCAGGAGAATAAGGAGAGCAGTCGTAGAGCCAGAAATGAATATGCACAGGTGAGAAGGGAGGCCCAAAGACAATACGAGAATGACATAGCAGCGAAAGCCAAATCTGACCCAAAGCTGTTGTATAGCCACATCAGGAGGAAAACAACAGTCAAGGACCAGGTAATCAGACTGAGGAAGGAGGGATGGGAGGTCACAAAAATGACTGTGAAGTATGTGAGGAGCTCAACATGAGATTCAATTAAGTGTTCACAGAGGAGACAGAAGGCCTTTCAGAAAGGCAGAGAGGTGGGGTACACCCCCAAGTGTTGGACACAATACATACAACCGAGAAAGAAGTGATGAGGCTGCTAAGAGAGCTAGGTACCTCAAAGGCGATGGGGCCGGATAACATCTGTCCATGGGCTCTGAGAGAGGGAGCAGAGGTACTTTGTGTACCACTAACAACTATCATCAACACCTCTATCGAAACAGGGCGATTCCCGGAGGTATGGAAGACAGCATATGTAGTCCCAATTTTTAAGAAAGGAGACAGACGCGAGGCATTAAACTACTGACGTGTATAGTATGCAAGGTCATGGAAAAAAATTATCAGGAGATGAGTGGTGGAGCACCTAGAAAGGAATAAGATTATCAGCGACTGACAGCACAGTTTCAGGGACGGGAAATCCTGCGTCACAAACCTTCTGGAGTTCTATGACAGGGTGACAGCAGCAAGACAAGAGAGAGAGGGGTGGATAAACTGCATTTTCTTGGACTGTAAGAAAGCGTTTGACACAGTTCCACACAAGAGATTAGTGCAATAGCTGGAGGACCAGGCAGGGATAACAGGGAAAGCATTGCAGTGGATCAGGGAATACCTGTCAGGAAGACAACACCGAGTCATGGTACGTGGCGAGGTGCCAGAGTGGGCGCCTGTAACGAGTGGGGTGCCACAGAGATCAGTTCTAGAATCGGTGCTGCTCCTGGCATTTGTGAACGACATGACGGAAGGAATAGACTCAGAGGTGTCCCTGTTTGCAGATGATGTGAAGTTGTTGAGAAGAATTCAATCGGCAGAGGAGCAGGCAGAACTGCAAAGGGGTCTAGACAGGCTGCAGGTCTGGTCCAGCAACAGGCTCCTGGAGTTCAACCCCACCAAGTGCAAAGTCATGAGAATTGGGGAAGGGCAAAGAAGACCACAGACGGAGTACAGCATAGGAGGCCTGAGCCTACAAACCTCACTCAAGGAAAAGGATCTTGGGGTGAATATAACACCGGAAATGTGACCGGTGTTATCCTGAGGCACACATCAACCAAATTACTGATGCAGCATACGGGCGCCTGGCAAACCTAAGAACAGCAGTCCAACATCTAAATAAGGAGTCATTCAGGAAACCTGTACACTGTGTACGTTAGGCCCATAGTGGAGTATGCAGCGCCAGTTTGGAACCCCTCACATAGCCAAGCATGTAAGGAAACTAGAGAAAGTGCTAAGGTTTGCAACAAGACTAGTCCCGGAGCTAAAGGGTATGTCCTACGAGGAGAGATTAAAGGACATGATAACGACATATAAAATACTGAGAGGAATTGACAAGGTAGAGAGAGACAGGATGTTCCAGAGATGGGACACAGCAACAAGGGGTCACAGTTGGCAGTTGAAGACTCAGATGAACCACAGGGATATAAGGAAGTACTTCTTCAGTCACAGAGTTGTCAGGAAGTGGAATAGTCTGGGAAGTGATGTAGCAGAGGCAGAATCAATACATAGCTTTAAGAGGTATGATAAAGCTAATGGATTGGCAAGAGAGACCGAGTAGCGGCCAGTGAAGAGGAGGGGCCAGGAGCTATGACTCGACCCCTGCAACTACAACTAGGCGAGTACACACACACACACACACACACACACACACACACACACACACACATTCACACACATTTAATGACATACACAATCGTGTTTCACACTCACTCGTTTATTCCATAATAAGCATCACTTTTTTTCTTACACTAAGATTATTTAAATACACGTTCATGCGCATACACACATATCTTTAAATCCATTGACATGAACATACATAGATTATTTACTTTCTTACTAGCTTACTGTACTTACTTTCTTAAAAGCTCGTCAGTCTTAAAGAAAAGTTTGAATTGATTCTGGCCTGTGTAGGTCCAGTTTGTTGTGAGGAAGAAACTGGAAAAAAATGAAACACTGAAGCAAGAGCTGTATCATACATGTTATTAATGGCACAAAATATTATTCTACAACCCTAACACTTGCCTAACATTTTTTGACAATCTGGCAATAGTTGGCGGAGCTTTTGACGCTTTCTCTGGACTACATATAAGTCTCCATCCTCGGACACCTACTTCAGATTCATCAACGCTGAAGTACCTACCTCCTATCAGTGCCGAGGGACTGATAACCTTAAACCATTGCTTCACGTCTTCCACCGTGTCCATTAATTATTCTTTGTATTGGATTAATGACACCAGTAGTTAGTGAAAATGTCCATTATGAAGCAACCGAAATATTCCACATGCGTCTTAAGAATGTAATTATAAAATATAATAAAGCATTAGCAATTTCTCAAATCTTAAAGATTTCTTCATCTATGAACTCTGGGTTGCAAATACACAAAGCTCTCAAAAACATTGATGAGAATTCAAAACGTTTAAGACTATCATGATGTGAAGAATAATAGTGCACATAACAACAGATATTTGTTGACGTTCTGTAAATTTAAAAATTAAAATCATGGTTCCCCTTAATAATTAAAATATCTAGAAAAGACAATGAATTATTTTCTTCAAACTCAACAGTAAAATTTATGGAATGAGGTAGACTATGTAATTTAATAAGGGAATTATTTATATCTATATTCTTAGGCATTAGGCATAAAACACCAACATATCTGTAACAATTAGCTCTAATGGGAAGCATTTTGTTAAACAATCTTGTTTCACAATATTCCTTGTACAAATTACTAAGGACAGATGAGAGAGGATTTCCCATTGCCATACCAAGCTTCTGAGTGTAAAACTCACCATTAAAAACACAAACTTTGCATCAACAATACAAAGTTTAATAACCTCAGTGATAGTAGGTACTGGCAATGGTAAATCATAATTAACAAGTTCTTCGGATAGGAAACTTAATAAATGATTAAATTTTCTCACATGAATGAACAGAGCATTAGAATTTTGTCCTCTTCTAATGCTATATTTATGTTGCTTTAATCACAGTACAAAACATTTACCAGTTTGATCGCCATAACTTTGTCACATATTTTACAAGAAATCTTGTAGACACAACCGTCAGTATTTGTGGGGGAAATCTTTAATCAAAGTTTTTTAACTATATCAAGATTTTTAAATACAACTTTGATATTGAAATTCTTTAGTGGACAAGATTCTAATGCTCTGTTTATTCCTGCGAGAGATTTTAACCGTCCAATTATTTTTCAAATGGCTGAGAAGATTGTGTGTAGCAAGTCCATAGTCGAGAGGAATATAGTAGAATCAATTTCAGTAATTTTAATTGATCAGGGAGTTGGAACTCAGCCAATGTTATTACGTGCCAACACTATTAGCCTGGTTAATTAGGGATAAGTATCCCTCAGGAGTTACTTTATACAGGCAATAATAAAGAGATGCCAAAATTCATTTAGTACTAAGATGAAATTCAACATCAGTAGCTACAGTTCACTTAATCTAGAAGAGTAAGTATAACAGAAATTTATTACCAAAAAAAAACAAAAAAAAAATATCTACTATGCAAGTGAGTAAGTATATTTTATTATACTTTCAGGAATATTCATCATTTCTGTGATCTTACTGCTTTTAGGTTATTTAAATATTTGTGTTTACAAAATGCTATACAACATGACTGAAAGAAATGACTCACAAATTATTAAAATAATACCTGTGATTACATCATAAAAATACGCTGTTAAAAAATTATATATGTACTGGAATAACGCAAATGTTTACTTGCGTCTCTCACAAGTCAGGTGAACCAGACAAGAAGAATCACTTTAACTATCACTTTTTCCGTCACTGTTTTTGGTGGAGGCGCCCCCGATAATTCACTTCAGATGCCCTTACGAACTGCGATATCCGCACCCTTCCTCAGTGTGCATGCAATGTACTTCCCATCTCCAGGACTCTCCTCTGATTAACCACTCTCCCTGAATCCCTATGTAAATGTTACCTGGATCACACTCCAATAGCACGTCAAGTCATAAAAACCATTTGCCTCCACTCGGATCTAACACGCTCACTCACGCCTGTTGGACGTCCACGCTCCTCGCATACAAAACCTCCTTTGCCTCCTCCCTGCAACCTTTCATAGGATGACTTCTACTCAGCCTTGCTTCCAGTACATATTTAAACATGTACTGGAAGGAGTACATATATTTAACTGGATTAGGCTAAAATTAAAAGGATTAAAAAGGATTTAATTTTAATTATATATATATATATATATATATATATATATATATATATATATATATATATATATATATATATATATATATATATATATATATATATATATATATATATATATATATATATATATATATATATATTAAAAATTAAAATTAAATCCTTTTTAAAATTTTCTCTTATAAGTTTAAACATATATTTTTTTTCATTTATGCTAATGTAAAAATTAATAACTTTGTAGCAAAAGAACCGTAGATAACATATCTAACCTTATTATAACAACCGCAATTAATTTAACCTAATCCAACTAAATATATTTTTGATAAGATTACAAAAATTTAATAATACACAAGCAAAATTAAATATATATTTTTTCATTAGGTTCAGAATGATTTTTGCAAAATTATTTCATACACAAATTTTTGCTTGCCTTATTCGGCAAGAAGAGAGTTGCTATTTAAGACAAAATCGCATTTTCACCTATCCATCACCGCATATGTCCTTGTACCAGGGAAAACATGCTCAGTACTGCTGAGCACCTGGTTAAGGACTGATGGTCCAGTGCATAGAGGGATGCATACTTTATTTATTTCCCACAGGGCTGGGCATAGAAATGCAGGATCGAGTCATGGACAGCTGGAATTCTGTTAATGATTCAGAATCACTTGTTTCGTGATTTCATTAATATAACGAGAGAGAGAGAGAGAGAGAGAGAGAGAGAGAGAGAGAGAGAGAGAGAGAGAGAGAGAGAGAGAGAGAGAGAGAGAGAGAGAGAGAGAGAGAGAGGATGGGCAGTTAAGAAATCAATATATTCAATTAAAGAGAGAAATAAAGAAAGGAATAAGAAAAGCAAAAAGGGATTATGAAGCTAAGGTCGCAAGGGATTCAAAGACTAACCCAAAAGGGTTCTTTCAGGTATACAGAAGTAAGAATAGGGACAAGATCACTGACAGTGATAAGGATATGTGTAAAATTCTCACTACCTACTTCCTCTCAGTTTTCACCCAGGAAAATACTAGCGATATTCCTGAAATAATAGATTATGCAGAGCAGGACGATAACCCTATGTAAGATTGCAGTAACTAGTGACATGGACCTCAGACAAAGACAGAAACTAAAACCTAACAAATCCCCAGGTCCTGATGAAATGTAAAGAGGAACTTAGCATACCATTGGCTAATCTTTTTAACATTTCACTACAAACTGGCACAGTGCCTGATAAGTGGAAAATGACAAATGTAACACCTATTTACAGGGCAGGTGACAGGTTTTTGGCTTTGAACTATAGACCAATAAGCCTTACCTCCATAGTGGGAAAATTTATGGAAACAATAATTGCCGAACAATTCGAAGCCATCTTGACAGGCACAGATTGATTAATGAATCTCAACACGGTTTTACAAGGGGGCATTCCTGTCTTACGAATTTACTAACTTTTTTTCACTATGGTGTTTGAGGAGGTAGATCATGGTAATGAATATAATATTGTGTATATGGACTTCAGTAAGGCTTTCGATAGAGTTCCACACCAGAGGCTATTGAGGAAACTTAAGGCACACGGAATAGGAGGAGAAATTTTTTCCTGGGTAGAGGCATGGCTGAAAAATAGGCAGCAGAGCGTTTGCATAAGTGGGTAGAAATCAGAATGGGGGCATGTCACAAGCGGTGTTACTCAGGGGTCAGTGTTGGGCCAGTTGTTATTCACAAAGATGAGGGAATAAATAGCGACAAGCAGATTTGCTGATGACACCAAAATAGGCCGTCCAATTCATTCTAATGAGGACACTAGAGCACTCCACGATGATTTGAATAGACTGATGCAATGGTCGGAGAAGTGGCAGATGCAGTTTAATATTGACAAATGCAAAGTTCTAAATGCTGGACAGTTAAATAACCATGCCACATATGAACTAAATAATGTAGATCTTAATACTAATGATTGCGAAAAGGGTTTAGGAGTTCTGGTTAGCAGTAACCTAAAACCAAGACAACAGTGCATTAGTATTTGCAATAAAGCTAACAGAATTCTTGGCTTCATATCTAGAAGTATAAATAATAGAAGTCCTCAGGTTGTTCTTCAACTCTATATATCCTTGGTTAGGACTCATTTCCACTATGCTGCTCAATTCTGGTCACCGTATTACAGAATGGATATAAATGCTTTGGAAAACGTACAGAGGAGAATGACAAAGATGATCCCAAGTATCAGAAATCTTCCCTATGAGGAGAGACTGAGGGCCCTGAATCTGCACTCTCTCGAAAGGCGTAGAATTAGGGGGGATATGATCGAGGTCTATAAATGGAAAACAGGAATAAATAAAGGGGATGTAAATAGCGTGCTGAAAATTTCCAGCCAAGACAGGACTCGCAGCAATGGTTTCAAGTTGGAAAAATTCAGATTCAGGAAGGATATAGGAAAGCACTGGTTTGGTAATAGAGTTGTGGATGAGTGGAACAAACTCACCGTACAGTTATTCAGGCTAAAACGTTGTGTAGTTTTAAAAATAGGTTAGATAAATACATGAGTGGGTGTGGGTGGGTGTGAGTTGGACCTGACTAGCTTGTGCTGCTGGGTCTGGTGCAGTGCTCCATCCTTGAGTGGAGGTGACCAGACTGGGTGGGTCATTGGGCTAATCCTGGGGGGGGGAGGTCATTGGTCTAATCCGCGGGAGGGACATGGACCTGCTCCGCATGGGTTCGTAAGCCTGTTGCAGTGTTCCTTCTTTCTTATGTTCTTATGTTCTTATATATATATGTCGTGCCGAATATGTAAAACTGGTCAATTAGCAAGAACTCATTTAAAATTAAGTCCCTTCCAAAATTTTCTCTTATACGTTTAAAGATATATTTTTTTCTTTAATGTTAATGTAAAAAAATTTAAATTTGCACCAAAAGAAACATAGAAAACTTACCTAACCTTGTTATAACAAGAGCAATTTATTTTAGCCTAAACCAGCTAAATGTATTTTAGATTTGTTTACAATAATTTAATACTAAACAAACACAGTGAAATATATTTTTTTCGTTAGGTTCAGAATGATTTTGGCGAAATTATTGCATACACAAATTTTCGCTTGTCCTATATGGCAAGATGAACGTTGCTATTTAAGCCAAGTTCGCAAGTTCTGCCTGTTCGGCACGACATATATATATATATATATATATATATATATATATATATATATATATATATATATATATATATATATATATATATATATATATATATATATAAATACATACATACATATGCATGTAAAACAACCACTATGAAAGAATAGAGAAATTCCAAACGTTTTCGTGACTGCTCACATTATCAAGGAACAATAAAATGCTGACGGATGTGTCTAAGATTTCTTGTAAAATTTGTGATAAAGTTTATTACAATCAAACTGGTAAAAGTTTCTATCCAAGATTAAAACAACATAAATATAGCATTAGAACTGGACAAGATTCCAATGCTCTATTTATTCATGTGAGAGATTTTAACCATCCAACTGATTTTCAAAAAGTTGTGAAAGTATTATCAAGCAAGTCCATGGTCGACAGGAATAAAATTGAATCTTGTGTCATAAAAAGCAGTTTTGACAATAATATGAATATTTCCTTAGGTTTATATAAATTAGATTCATTTATAATTAATAGAATTTGGGAAGAATTTTATAATACATTGGACAAATAATAAACTTTAAAATTCTTAATTCTTGGGTAGAATAGTTGTGTTGCTTGAAGGACCTGTCCAGTTTTTCCAGCGGACCTGCTGAAGTGTTCTCTTATGAGTCGTGCGCCAGGTGTTGCTTTGTTATGGGATGTGATGGTGAGGTGTGGCCTAGACCATTTATATGGCTTCCTTTGATGCATTACTTTTATTGTTCCTTGATAATGTGAGTAGTCACGAAAGCGCTTGGAATTTCTCTATTCTTTCATAGTGGTTGTTTTGCAAATTCTGAAATCACCTGTTTACTGTGATCTTATTGCACACATGCATTTATACACAACTGTAAAAGAGTTAATCTTTATTTATTCATGTGAGAGATTTTAACCACCCAGAAGATTTTCTAAAAGCCGGGAAAACTGTATTAAGAAGATCTCAGGTTGAGAGAAATACAACTGAATCAAGCTTCATAAAAATAGTTTTGATTTTAATATACATATTGGTTTAGGATTATGCAAATCTGATTCATTTATAATTAATGAAATTTGGAAAAAATTTAAGGTATGTTTAATAAGTCCTGGAGAGTCCCACCCGCATCAACTTCAAAATTGGTATATCATAACTAGAGAAAAGCGCTAAAATCGCAGTATTTAGCACCTGTGGAATGACAGGTATTCAAATTCAATCTATGCAAGGGGAGGAAAAGTCCATTTCCTTGCATCAAGAGCCCTTCACAAGCATTAAAGCAACATTCTTCAGTAGGTAAACTTCACTTATTTAAATGGGAAATAATTCTGTATCATTTCTGTCAACATTTGAAGCCATACTTCCCAGATTTCTGTGGTAATCCGTGCCATTCCAGGAACATGAGAATGTGTTCAACATGGTGAGTCAAAGTGCACATGAACATGCTAAATGTTTATGTGACTGTACTGTGCTGTACTGTGCTGTACTGTACTGTACTGTACTGTGCTGTACTGTGCTGTACTGTGCTGTACTGCACTGTACTGTACTGTACTGTGCTGTACTGTACTGTACTGTACTGTACTGTACTGTACTGTGCTGTACTGTGCTGTACTGTACTGTGCTGTACTGTACTGTGCTGTACTGTACTGTACTGTACTGTACTGTGCTGTACTGTACTGTACTGTGCTGTACTGTACTGTACTGTACTGTACTGTGTTGTACTGTACTGTACTGTGCTGTACTGTACTGTACTGTACTGTACTGTACTGTACTGTACTGTACTGTACTGTACTGTACTGTACTGTACTGTGCTGTACTGTACTGTACTGTACTGTACTGTACTGTACTGTACTGTGCTGTACTGTACTGTACTGTGCTGTACTGTACTGTACTGTGCTGTACTGTACTGTACTGTACTGTACTGTACTGTACTGTACTGTACTGTACTGTACTGTACTGTGCTGTACTGTACTGTGCTGTACTGTACTGTACTGTGCTGTACTGTACTGTACTGTGCTGTACTGTACTGTACTGTGCTGTACTGTACTGTGCTGTACTGTGCTGTACTGTACTGTACTGTGCTGTACTGTACTGTACTGTACTGTGCTGTACTGTACTGTACTGTACTGTACTGTACTGTACTGTACTGTACTGTACTGTACTGTACTGTACTGTACTGTACTGTGCTGTGCTGTACTGTACTGTACTGTGCTGTACTGTACTGTACTGTGCTGTGCTGTGCTGTGCTGTACTGTACTGTACTGTGCTGTACTGTACTGTACTGTACTGTACTGTGTTGTACTGTACTGTACTGTACTGTACTGTACTGTACTGTACTGTACTGTACTGTACTGTACTGTACTGTACTGTACTGTACTGTACTGTGCTGTACTGTACTGTACTGTACTGTACTGTGCTGTACTGTGCTGTGCTGTGCTGTACTGTACTGTGCTGTGCTGTACTGTGCTGTACTGTACTGTTCTGTACTGTACTGTACTGTGCTGTGCTGTGCTGTACTTTACTGTACTGTACTGTACTGTACTGTACTGTACTGTGCTGTGCTGTACTGTGCTGTACTGTACTGTACTGTACTGTACTGTACTGTACTGTGCTGTGCTGTGCTGTACTTTACTGTACTGTACTGTACTGTACTGTACTGTGCTGTACTGTGCTGTGCTGTACTGTACTGTACTGTACTGTACTGTACTGTGCTGTGCTGTACTGTACTGTACTGTACTGTACTGTACTGTACTGTGCTGTACTGTACTGTACTGTACTGTACTGTACTGTACTGTACTGTACTGTACTGTACTGTACTGTGCTGTACTGTACTGTACTGTACTGTACTGTACTGTACTGTACTGTACTGTACTGTACTGTACTGTACTGTACTGTACTGTGCTGTACTGTACTGTACTGTGCTGTACTGTACTGTACTGTACTGTGCTGTACTGTACTGTACTGTACTGTACTGTACTGTACTGTACTGTACTGTACTGTACTGTACTGTACTGTACTGTACTGTACTGTACTGTACTGTACTGTACTGTACTGTACTGTGCTGTACTGTACTGTGCTGTGCTGTACTGTACTGTACTGTACTGTACTGTACTGTACTGTACTGTACTGTACTGTACTGTACTGTACTGTACTGTGCTGTACTGTACTGTGCTGTACTGTACTGTACTGTACTGTACTGTACTGTACTGCACTGTGCTGTACTGTACTGTACTGTACTGTGCTGTATTGTACTGTACTGTACTGTGCTGTACTGTACTGTACTGTACTGTACTGTGCTGTACTGTACTGTGCTGTGCTGTGCTGTACTGTACTGTATTGTACTGTACTGTGCTGTGCTGTGCTGTACTGTACTGTACTGTACTGTACTGTGCTGTACTGTGCTGTACTGTACTGTACTGTACTGTGCTGTACTGTACTGTACTGTACTGTACTGTACTGTACTGTACTGTACTGTACTGTACTGTACTGTGCTGTACTGTACTGTACTGTACTGTACTGTACTGTGCTGTACTGTACTGTACTGTACTGTACTGTACTGTACTGTGCTGTACTGTACTGTACTGTGCTGTACTGTACTGTACTGTACTGTACTGTGCTGTACTGTACTGTACTGTACTGTACTGTGCTGTACTGTGCTGTACTGTACTGTACTGTACTGTACTGTGCTGTACTGTACTGTACTGTGCTGTACTGTACTGTACTGTGCTGTACTGTACTGTACTGTGCTGTACTGTACTGTACTGTACTGTACTGTACTGTGCTGTACTGTACTGTACTGTACTGTACTGTGCTGTACTGTACTGTGCTGTACTGTACTGTACTGTACTGTACTGTACTGTACTGTGCTGTACTGTACTGTACTGTACTGTACTGTACTGTACTGTACTGTACTGTACTGTGCTGTACTGTACTGTACTGTACTGTACTGTACTGTACTGTGCTGTACTGTACTGTACTGTACTGTACTGTACTGTACTGTACTGTACTGTACTGTACTGTACTGTACTGTACTGTACTGTACTGTACTGTACTGTACTGTACTGTAATGTAATGTGCTGTACTGTACTGTACTGTAATGTGCTGTACTGTATTGTACTGTACTGTAATGTGCTGTACTGTACTGTACTGTACTGTACTGTACTGTACTGTACTGTACTGTACTGTACTGTACTGTACTGTACTGTGCTGTACTGTACTGTACTGTACTGTACTGTGCTGTACTGTACTGTACTGTACTGTACTGTACTGTGCTGTACTGTACTGTACTGTACTGTGCTGTACTGTACTGTACTGTACTGTACTGTACTGTACTGTGCTGTACTGTACTGTACTGTGCTGTGCTGTACTGTACTGTACTGTGCTGTACTGTACTGTACTGTGCTGTACTGTACTGTACTGTACTGTACTGTACTGTACTGTACTGTACTGTACTGTACTGTACTGTACTGTACTGTACTGTACTGTACTGTACTGTACTGTACTGTACTGTACTGTGCTGTACTGTACTGTACTGTACTGTGCTGTACTGTACTGTACTGTGCTGTACTGTACTGTACTGTACTGTACTGTGCTGTACTGCACTGTACTGTACTGTGCTGTACTGTGCTATACTGTACTGTACTGTGCTGTACTATACTGTACTGTACTGTGCTGTACTGTACTGTACTGTGCTGTACTGTACTGTACTGTACTGTACTGTACTGTACTGTGCTGTGCTGAACTGTACTGTACTGTACTGTGCTGTGCTGTACTGTACTGTACTGTGCTGTGCTGTATTGTACTGTACTGTACTGTGCTGTGCTGTGCTGTACTGTACTGTGCTGTGCTGTGCTGTGCTGTACTGTACTGTACTGTACTGTACTGTGCTGTACTGTACTGTACTGTACTGTACTGTACTGTACTGTGCTGTACTGTACTGTACTGTACTGTACTGTACTGTACTGTGCTGTACTGTACTGTACTGTACTGTGCTGTACTGTACTGTACTGTACTGTACTGTGCTGTACTGTACTGTACTGTACTGTGCTGTACTGTACTGTACTGTGCTGTACTGTACTGTACTGTACTGTACTGTACTGTACTGTACTGTGCTGTACTGTGCTGTACTGTACTGTACTGTACTGTACTGTGCTGTACTGTACTGTACTGTACTGTACTGTACTGTGCTGTACTGTACTGTACTGTACTGTACTGTACTGTACTGTACTGTACTGTACTGTGCTGTACTGTACTGTACTGTGCTGTACTGTACTGTACTGTACTGTACTGTGCTGTACTGTACTGTACTGTGCTGTACTGTACTGTACTGTACTGTGCTGTACTGTACTGTACTGTACTGTACTGTACTGTACTGTACTGTACTGTACTCTACTGTACTCTACTGTACTCTACTGTACTCTACTGTACTCTACTGTACTCTACTGCACTCTACTGTACTCTACTCTACTGTACTGAACTGTACTGTACTGTGCTGTACTGTACTGTACTGTACTGTTCTGTCCTGTACTGTACTGTACTGTACTGCACTGTGCTGTACTGTACTGTACTGTACTGTGCTGTACTGTACTGTACTGTACTGTACTGTGCTGTACTGTACTGTACTGTACTGTGCTGTACTGTACTGTGCTGTGCTGTGCTGTACTGTACTGTACTCTGCTGTGCTGTACTGTACTGTACTGTGCTGTGCTGTACTGTACTGTACTGTGCTGTGCTGTACTGTACTGTACTGTACTGTGCTGTACTGTACTGTACTGTGCTGTACTGTACTGTACTGTACTGTACTGTACTGTGCTGTACTGTACTGTACTGTACTGTATTGTACTGTACTGTACTGTGCTGTACTGTACTGCACTGTGCTGTACTGTACTGTACTGTGCTGTACTGTACTGTACTGTGCTGTACTGTACTGTACTGTACTGTACTGTACTGTACTGTACTGTACTGTACTGTACTGTACTGTA
Source organism: Cherax quadricarinatus (assembly GCF_038502225.1). Classification (NCBI taxonomy): domain Eukaryota; kingdom Metazoa; phylum Arthropoda; class Malacostraca; order Decapoda; family Parastacidae; genus Cherax; species Cherax quadricarinatus. Next base: position 87,219 of record NW_027196394.1, read on the forward strand.
CTGTACTGTACTGTACTGTACTGTACTGTGCTGTACTGTACTGTACTGTACTGTACTGTACTGTACTGTACTGTACTGTACTGTACTGTACTGTACTGTACTGTACTGTACTGTACTGTACTGTACTGTACTGTTCTGTACTGTACTGTGCTGTACTGTACTGTACTGTACTGTACTGTACTGTACTGTACTGTACTGTACTGTACTGTACTGTACTGTACTGTACTGTACTGTACTGTACTGTACTGTACTGTACTGTACTGTACTGTACTGTACTGTACTGTACTGTACTGTACTGTACTGTGCTGTACTGTACTGTACTGTACTGTACTGTACTGTACTGTACTGTGCTGTACTGTACTGTGCTGTACTGTACTGTACTGTACTGTACTGTGCTGTACTGTACTGTACTGTACTGTACTGTACTGTACTGTACTGTGCTGTACTGTACTGTACTGTACTGTACTGTGCTGTACTGTACTGTACTGTACTGTACTGTGCTGTACTGTACTGTACACCAGTGATGAAAATATGAACTCGATTAGAGTGTACACGATCACTTTTTCGTTATATTTATTTTGAAATGATACAGAATTATTTCCCCTTTAAATAAGTGAAGTTTACCTACTGAAGAATGTTGCCTTAATACTTGTGAAGGGCTCTTGATCCAAGGAGCTTAACTTATTCTTTCCATATTGGGATCGACTGTATAACTCCTATTCCCCATCCGCAACAGAGCCCTTATGAGTTTAGTGCTTCCTCTTATTTAAAATAAAACATGTCTGAATGTCATCATTAACAGGCGATTAAACTTATGGAAAGTATTAAACTTATGGCAAGTTTTAAACTTTTATCTTAGGTTTAAGGCTGCATATTTGCAACTGTTTTGCTATTTTATGAAATAACTGTAGATTGCGTCATCTGGTCGTCTATAGTCATTTAGTGACGTTTTCCTCATAACAAACATCTTGATTTTAGATTTAGTAAGTTTTATTCTGCCAGTTATGTTTAATAAACTGGCTCCGTGAATTTCTATGCAAAATTTGTTGCCAATAATACAGTCCTTACGGGAATATTATCAGACTACCTAAACAGTCTGTGTCTTCGAGGAAGCTCGAGAAAAATTTAGCTCAATAATGCACATATTTTCCAAGGATCCTATATTTAAGATTCTTGATACCGATAAGACATTCAGTTTGAGAAGTGATGCTTCCAGTACTGGACAAGATGGTGTGATATTACAATACCATGAAGGTACACTAGTCCCTGTATGTTTCTTAAGTTTAAAACTTCTTCCTACAGATCAGATACTCCACCATTGAAAAGGAATGTTTAACCTTTGTGTGGAGTTCTAGGAACTTAATTTTATCTACTAGGTAAAGAAATTATTTGGGAAACGGTTCACAAACCTTTAAGGGGAACCACCAGTCGCCCCTTGAAGTGGACATCGGCCCTCCAAGCTTTAAATTTCACATTGTGCATATTAATGGTTCGTCCAATTATTTCTCTGACTGGTTAAGTCGTGACAGTCAGCAGAATATTAAATTGTTAAATAAAAGATTTTTCTTTGTATGAATTTTTTCCAGCTATTCCTCCAATATTCTTTTACTATAAATCTTGGTATAAAGGAATGTGAGAGAAAAGTTCATTAAATAAGAATGGAGGTATGAATGATTAGTGGAGGCAGTATGACTGGTTGTATGACTGTTTAGGAAGGAATATGTGAGCCGTTACCTTGACCCGCCCTTCTTCTCCACCCGGTGGGAGTTAACAAGTTTATTTTACAAACAATGGAAGAATGCAAGTTTAGAATGAACGCAGGAATGAATCTGGGTATAACGGGTCAAAATTTAGAAACTTTCATTGTCACAAATATCAAAAGGAAGGTGACCGACTTGATAGTGAAGAGAGAGGTATAGAACGTGAAGAAAGAGCAAAAAAAAAAAAGGGAACATGAGGAAGAACTGGAGAACGAGAAGAAAGAGAAAAACCTAGAGAACGTGATGTAAGAGAGAGTGATCATGAGATACAAAGATCAAGCCTTGAATTGGAAAATAAGATTTTTTTTATTTTATGTAAAAACTGTATATACAAAAACCATGTATTACAATACAACCAAAATAAAACAGTGCGAACATGTGTATAACACATACTCCTCTCTATACATGAGAAAAAATCCCACATTACTAAACATTCAAGAAAACCACCACATCCACGCCACAAAACACGTCCACAACACATAATGTTACATCACAATATAGTAGTTCTAAAACATAATAACAATTTATAAATGAAAACCTAAAACACATAACATAAATGTTAACACAACGACACATATAGTGTAACTTGTGTTTCACACAGACGCAGACTAAAACATAATACAGAAGCTTATGGAAGCCTAGAAATGAAACATTATAACAACACAGATGCAACATTATAACAACCCGGATGCAACATCACTGTACAAGTCATTACAATAAGAATACAGCACACACTGCAACCCCCCTCCCCCCCCCCCTCTTATTCCCAACAGCTGTATCTGCCGTCACCAGCCATCATAACCAAAACTATAAATAACATTAATTAACATATTTGAATATAGAAACATTCGTAAACACGCTTCATACATAACCACATCTATGCAAAATATAGGAAGTAAAACTTCCAAAGATAATACATTAGGCACAATATGAACCTGCACGATCATACATGTTGAAAGATAAGGCTCCATTGTACTCATACCCATGTTCTGACTGGAGTCTTGATGCCTCACCCCCCCCCCTCTGTGCTGCACAAACTCCCAGGTTTAGCACATCCCCACATTATAGTAAAAAGAATCATGCACTTACCCACAACCTGGGTCACACCCACAACCTGGGTCACACCCACAACCTGGGTCACACCCACAACCTGGGTCACACTCCCAACCTGGGTCACACCCACAACCTTGGTCACACCCACAACCTGGGTCACACCCACAACCTGGGTCACACCCACAACCTGGGTCACACCCACAACCTGGGTCACACCCACAACCTTGGTCACACCCACAACCTGGGTCACACCCACAACCTGGGTCACACTCCCAACCTTACGTAACACATGACATGAAAAGTTCTCGGTCACCAATACACTCACCGACCCCACACAACTCGCATCACATCTTTGTCCACCAAATGCACCATTCACGCCCACACAATCCTCAAGAAGCCAGCTTCGTTAGATCCCCTTAAAGCCGTAACGCCCATAAGTCCTCGACTCTAAAGCTACGATATCCCTCCGAAAAACTGACATACCATCTGTCCCCGGTGATTTCCTTATTCCTCCTTTTGTCAGCATAGTTGCTGATCCCCCTTATATGTGTTGTATAGCGTATCATAGTACCATCCATGTGCTTTATATAGATGATCCCTTTTAGGCCGAGTGACTGTTTGTGTGACGTCACGGGATGCGCATGTGTACGTTCGTACCTCTGCCTCCCTCTCAGTCGGTGTATAACATCCAGCTAGGCAGTGACATGGCAGGCTGGGCTCCATCTCCCATTATCACAGTCTGACAATATATATCGTTACCATCCAACTAGTGTGTCTACCTTCAACCCTCAAATCTCCTTTAAGAACCCCTACGACAATTGGTGGCAATGGAGGGCCTGTAATCCTGTAATTTTGGAGATAAATTTCTACAGGGCCGGCCGACATCTTGTGACTAGGCCTGCCGAGCAGGGTACGCTCGACCTACCCGAGCCAGCTACCTCAATCAAGCGTCTACCAGCGACTACATTATTCCCTGGTCAGTCTCTTTGTATTAGTGTTTATCTGCTTATTTGCATCACTCCCAAGGGGTTGACCCGAGTTTGCAAAGCCAGCAACCAGTCTGTGGTGGGGGAGTCAGAACAACCCAGTCAGTCCAGCTTAGCCTACTCCATCCAGCTTTTGCCTGCCAAGCCAGCTTTCCACCCCTGCTCTGCTCATCGTGAGAAGTTATCAAGCTATTCTGTGTGAAGGGTTAACATAAGCCAGCAAGCAACTAACCCAGGTGTCTTACCCCAGTACTCAAGCAAACCACGTGGGGACAGTCTTCTCATCGCTTTGTGCTTCAAGTTCTAGCCATTCTGAGTGCTTTTTCATCCCTGTGGTGTTGTGGTAATTCGTGGGTTTGTTTTTAAGCCAGTCAGCTTAGAAATATTTTCGCGCCAGTGTGGTTGTCCTCAGTGAGGCTTACGCCGTTCATCCCATAGACCCAGTTACCACGCGGTCTCGGCCTTAGCCCTGTTTCAGCCCACCCACCCACTCGACACTGCTGCCTCAGACACTTCACTCAGCCATTAACCCACTCACCCAACCTCTACCATTGTTTTGGTAATCTTACTACGGGTACTAGCACCATATTTTAAGGACCACATAGGGGGTCAAGAGCTAGAGTGTGTTTGGCACCACCATTGAAAGCCTCCTGTGTGAGTTCACCGTCGATTTAAGTGCAATTCTACGATCACGTGAGGACAGTAGCCAGCCACGAGACGATAGCCTCCACCACCCTTTCACCTCATTCTTCATCAAGTTGTTACAGCGATAATATTTTTCATAAAGACATTTGCGAGTGTTGAGACATTTCTTTTTGTGTTTCCAGTGATTTCTTAGTGACATTCAGTGACTCTTGATTAGACTCAGTGTTTATTATATACTGTTTGCAATAATTTTTTTAGCTTCTTTATTCAGTGTTAATTTTCGTGCTATTATCTAATGTCTGTTGTGTTGTGTTTCTTTTTATACACTTGAAGTAAGTACCTAGTGTTTTTCCTTTGTTGTGTGTGCAACATATAAGCAGTATAAAACTTGTGTTACACTTCACAATTACCTAGTGTTCTCAGTATTCCAGTGAAGTAATTCAGTAATTTATTACCTTGTATTCTGCATCACAACTCAGTGTTGTCTGTTATATTTTTATCCCAGCATTTGTGTATTCTTGTTTTGTTCTCTGTGTGTTGAACATTCTTGTATTCATATTCTTTTCATGTAGCCAGTGTTTAATTTGTCAATTCTAGAACCACCAATTGGTGAACTTATTTTAACCAGGCCTTTTATTTTTGTATATAATGGAGTGAAGTAGGGGCGCGTAACACTTATTTCCACAGACAATAGTGCCATTATTTTGTGCAAGCAAGAAACTATTTTTCAAATTTTTCACACATCAAGTTTCATTGCAAGAAAATTCTAGTATTGTGTTTATGTTGATGTGTTGTGTTCTGCATCACTGTAAGTGTTCAAGCTTTTTTTGTTCTGTGTTTTAGCACCTATTATTTTTCATGTTTCATTGAACAAATTCACTCTTAGTGCAAATTTTAAGTTCTTCTTTTAAAGTAAATTGTTCTTTTGCTTGTTAAGCTTGTTAAGTTGCAGTTAAGAGTTAAAGTGTTCCCTCGGTTCATTCCTTGATAATAATGTTTTCTTTTCTTGTAAACAGTGTTTTCTTGTGTGTGTAACATTTTTTTTTTTATTATTGCACATTGACTCATTTTACAATAATTCTTGTGCAAACATTGTGTTGTCATTAACATTTTTCTTGCAGAAATTTTAAGTATTGTTGTGCAATAATCTTGATTAGCAATTGTTATTTGCAATATTGCTACAGTTTATTTCAGTGCAGTTTCATATGCTCTGTTCTGTGCATAATATTTTATTCTTTCTGTGCCATTTTATTTTATTTCATTGAATCGTTCCCAGTTTGTTTTATTTTGCAAAAGCTTTATTGAGTCCATTTTAACATTTTTGATTGATTTATCATTTTATTGTTGTATTTCCCTATTGCATTGAGAGTAAAGACAACTCACTGTGCCATTCATTCAATTTAAAGTAAAAGTTGAGCAATTTAGATTTGAGTAAAATTACAAATTCTCTTGATTTTCAAAGTGTTGTTTGTTCAGTTGAGTATTTTCTTGTGTGAGTCCTTGCTTTCTGTGTGTCCTGTCAATTTTAAATTACTTATGCAGAATAGTTAAGCATTTTCTTCCCACTTAAGCTTATTGTGTCATTCTCTATTTTTCTTGCCTTTATGTCCTTCGGTAAGTTCACTGAGAAGATGTCTCAGTCACTTTTGAACGTTCACTTAGTGTATCATGTCAGTCAAAGTCAATATGAATCAGTCCACAGTACCAATATTCCCTTACTGACTGAAAGACAATACCTAGCCCTTGAACAATGTGTTTGTTCTCACAGCTTGTATCTGAGATTTGTTAAAGTGCTTCGAAATGTGAAGTTCAGATT
>NW_027196395.1:0-32500 GCF_038502225.1 Cherax quadricarinatus
AAATCTGCAATCAAATTAACATCTACCAGGACTCTGACACACATCCCCAAAGCAGCTCGCCCTCAAGCTGCTAGCAAATTCACTGACCTTCTGAAGAAAGTCAACGATGCTGCTGCAAACAACGGTTCCTGGCACAATCTACTGCTGTTTGGCAATGCCTGTCTGTCTGTCCCCCTAAGGAGGGACAAGTCACTAGCAATATCTGTTATGAGGGACGTAAATGGATTCCCTAGGGCTGACAACCTCGTCCGTCTCCCCTCTAGGGAGACAAACATCCGCCGGGCAAATGCCAACAACAGGACACCGACGTCTTAAAAATCAGAGCCCAAATTAGCAAAAAAAATAGAAGAGAGTAATACTAGCAATACCAGTGAGGATACCATCACTTTTAAGGACGTCAGTATGGCACAAGCTCTGAAGGGCAAACATCCACCCAGGGCTCCCAGTACCAACATTGACCTCCCTAACATTGCAGCAGGTGAAGAACATTTAACCTTACAGGATGCTGATGTGTATAAAGCTGCTATATCATTTCTATAGGGCTCAGCAGGAGATTTCACTGGTTTAAGGCCACAACACTTAAAACAAATGCTCAATCCAGCACTTGATGTTTCAGAGAGGTTGCTGTCTGAACTCACCAAATTTTCCAACGTGTGCCTGGCTGGCAGTGCCCCAGATGCCATTAGACCCCTTTTCTTTGGTGTCTCACTATGTGCCCTCCGGAAAAAGGATGGAGGAATCAGGCCCATTGCGGTGGGCAACACCCTTCGGTGCCTAGTCGCCAAGGCTGCTGTAAGGATGGTGAGTCAAGAGGCTGCTGCAATGTTGAAACCAACTCAGCTCGGTTTTGGTGTTCAACAAGGCTGTGAAGCAGCTGCCCACGCAGCACGAGTATACATCAACAACATGTCCGATGAAAAAGCCTTGATCAAATTGGACTTTGCCAACGCTTTCAACTTAGTCAGAAGGGATGCTGCTCTACAAGCAGTTTCTAGACACTTCCCTTCCCTCTATCCCTTCATTGAATCGTGTTATAGTGTGACTTCTAAACTATTGTTTGGGAACCATGAAATTGACTCGTGTGGGTGTGCAACAGGGACCCCCTCTCGCCCCCCTTTCTATTCTGCCTGGTCATCAAGGAAGTCACAGAAGCATTCTCCAGTGAGCTCAGTATTGGTTCTTGGATGATGGTACCCTAGCTGGCTCAACAGAATCCCTCCTAGAGGACATCAGAAAAATTAAAGACATGGGAGAGAGCCTGGGCCTATCTTTAAACCCCACCAAATGTGAAATAGTTTCTACCAATCGACAGATGATCCAGAATATTAGTGCTGTTTTACCAGGAGCACGAGCCATTGATCCAGCCAATAGCACTCTCCTTGGTGCTCCTCTTGGGCCCAATGCCATCGATCTGATCCTAGAAAAAAAGACTCAGACCTCAGGACGATGGAAGGCAGGATGAAAGACAGATACACATGATGCCTTCTACCTTCTCACCAGGTGCCCGTCAATCCCAAAACTTACCTACTTCCAGGGATGCTCCCCAACCTTCAGCAGTCCGAAACTCAAGGAATATGACTCTCCTTAAGACCATGCTAGAGTGTGTATTGAATCTTTCCCTCAAAGATGGATAGTGGTTGCAAGCCTCACATCCAGTCAGGCTTGAGGGGCTGGAGTACGCAGATCCTCCCAGATTGCCCTACCAGCTTTCCTATCCTCTTCCAGAGCATCAAACAAGTTAATAAAACAAGCTCTTCCCGACAACCTCAGTGACTCAGCAGGAATACAGGACCCTAGCTATGCCAGTGCCATCATTGAATGGGAGACTCTTGCTGCTCCATCACCAAAAACTATTGCAGCACTGGCATACAGTCAAGTTGGGATGGCCCCATCGCTGAAAGGTGCTTGCCAACATGCTTAGGGATGTAACACCAGACAGGGAGACTGCCCATCTCAAAGCTGTGAGTGCACATCACTCCGAGGAATTCCTCCAAACATTTCCCATTTCGGCAATGGGATTGTGCGTCGACCCTAAGACAGTGGCTTTGCGCCTTGCTGCCCCAATTTACACGGAATATACTTGTATTTGTGGAGATGTGGAAGCCGACCAATATGGTCTACATGGTCTTAACTGTTCCAAAACCAAGGGCTGGCATGCAAGACACAATGAAGTCAACATCATAAAGAGAACCCTTGCTACAGCTGGATGCCCTGCCTAGAGGGAGCCCTGATCGCTAGCAGCCAACAATACCCACAACCCAGCAAACTGCCCTGACGGGATCACCATCTATCCTTGGAAGAATGGAAAGCTCTTAGCATGGGACTATACCTGTGTGTCCACACTGGCTGACACCTATATCCATCACAGTGTTGGGCGACAGGGAGGAGCTGCTGACCACAGGGAGGAGTACAAGATCAGCAAATACAGGGACATAAGCCAACAGTATCAATTTGTCCAAGTGAGATCAGAGACCTTGGGATCATGGGGAAAAATGCCACACGTTTCCTTAAAGAACTGGATTCCACACTCATCACCACCATGGACCCAAGGGCAGCCACTTTCATATTCTAGAGCCTAGGCATAGCTATCCAAAGGGGAAATGATTGCTGCATACTGGGCTCGTGTCCAGCTTCAGAGGAGCTGGAGGAGATTCATAATCTTTGATATATTGTCCCCATGTATTCATGTTTGTGTTTTCTGTCAATGTATTCTGTCTATTAATAAAGTTCACATGCAATATAAAATATAGAGGGTGGTAGGAGAAGAAAATATTCAAACAGCTCCGGGGAGAACCTTGAGTATTCCCTGAGGTACATTTATTGTCTTCTCTGAGGATGAGGGTCCCAGGAAAGTTCTAGAGGTGGTTCTTTGTCCCACCTCCATTAATTCTCCGGATGAGAATGGAAAGTAATAACATTCATTATTTTAATAAACCTACTCTCACTTAATAATAATAATAATAATAATAATAATTTATTATTATTATTATTATCATTATTTTTATTATCTTCATCATTGGCATTACTGCTGTGACTTTATGTTCACTTATTATTTATTTACCTGTTATCTCTGTTTTCGTTCTTATTATCGTTTATATTAATATAGTGTTTTTGTCATATGACTGTGTTGAACCGTTAGTCTGCCAATGAGGCTGTCTGTGTCTAAAAACACTGCAGAGCTATCAGACGAATAGTTATTAGGGGGGGGAGTGTTACTTGGAGTTTCAATCGTGTGTTAAGTGTGTGTGTGTTTTAAATTCACTCCTGTACTCCACTAAACGTTGTTGAAAGCTCATTAACTCTACATAAACTCTCTTAAATACCAATTAACTTCACCAATAGGTCTCTTGAAATGAGATGGTGTACGTCACCTCTTACTCCTTGAGACACACACTTGTTTCCCCAAACTCTGTACTTATACTTGCTGTAAAGTTAGTTTTCTCCGTCGACTCCCGATCTTTTCGCCAAAACTCGTTTACAATTAACCTGAACTCAGTCGAAATATATATTTGAGCTCATCCGAAATAAATCTGAAATCATCCGAAATAAAGCTGAGTTTATCCGAAATTATTCGGAAGTAATTCGAAGTAAGCCTGAACTTACCCTAAATAAATCTATGTGCATCCGAAATAAAATTTAAATCATCTGAAATAAATTCGAATTTATTTAAAATAAACCCGGATTCATTCGATATAGACCCGAACTTATCCGAAATATATTTGAAACCATTCGACGATTACCCGAATTCGTCTGTCATAAATCTGCTCTCATCTGGACTCGAAACAAAAAAATGCATCTCTCAAAATCCCACAACTGATTCACCTGCCTCTGATGACTCGCTCACTGTCCTTCAAGAGAGATCCTTGATGCATACGAAAAGCTCTTGATTCAAAGAATTGGATCCAACGTTCTCTGGAATAAATAAAAAATATTACTGCCTATTCCCCAAGTGATGGATGGCTCTACCCTTGTAGGTGTAGCGCTTCCTCGTGGATATAATAATCCAGGTCCTATACGATGAGATCCGTCATTAACTTTGTTAATTTTTATATTCGATAATTTTTTCGTTTTAGAATTTAATTATTGAGAATTTTAGCCTTGAGAATTTTATCTTCGATAAATTTATCGCTGACAGTTTTATCGTTGTCAATTTTATCTTCGAGAATTTTAGCCTTGAGAATTTTTTTTCTTGACAGTTTCATTTATTGACAGTTTTATAATAAATTTATAATCGGAATTACCTAGAGTTTTACTCGCCATTATGTCCCATGACCTGGTCATCAAGACCATACTCGCCATTATGTCACCTGACCTGGTCATCAAGACCATACTCGCCATTATGTCCCATGACCTGGTCATCAAGACCATACTCGCCATTATGTCACCTGACCTGGTCATCAAGACCATACTCGCCATTATGTCCCATGACCTGGTCATCAAGACCATACTCGCCATTATGTCCCATGACCTGGTCATCAAGACCATACTCGCCATTATGTCCCATGACCTGGTCATCAAGACCATACTCGCCATTATGTCCCCTGACCTGGTCATCAAGACCATACTCGCCATTATGTCCCCTGACCTGGTCATCAAGACCATACTCGCCATTATGTCCCATGACCTGGTCATCAAGACCATACTCGCCATTATGTCCCATGACCTGGTCATCAAGACCATACTCGCCATTATGTCCCATGACCCGGTCATCAAGACCATACTCGCCATTATGTCACCTGACCTGGTCATCAAGACCATACTCGCCATTATGTCACCTGACCTGGTCATCAAGACCATACTCGCCATTATGTCCCATGACCTGGTCATCAAGACCATACTCGCCATTATGTCACCTGACCTGGTCATCAAGACCATACTCGCCATTATGTCACCTGACCTGGTCAGCAAGACCATACTCGCCATTATGTCACCTGACCTGGTCATCAAGACCATACTCGCCATTATGTCACCTGACCTGGTCATCAAGACCATACTCGCCATTATGTCACCTGACCTGGTCATCAAGACCATGCTCGCCATTATGCCCCCTAACCTGGTCATCAAGACCATACTCGCCATTATGTCACCTGACCTGGTCATCAAGACCATACTCGCCATTATGTCACCTGACCTGGTCATCAAGACCATACTCGCCATTATGTCCCATGACCTGGTCATCAAGACCATGCTCGCCATTATGCCCCCTAACCTGGTCATCAAGACCATACTCGCCATTATGTCCCATGACCTGGTCATCAAGACCATACTCGCCATTATGTCCCATGACCTGGTCATCAAGACCATGCTCGCCATTATGTCACCTGACCTGGTCATCAAGACCATACTCGCCATTATGCCACCTGACCTGGTCATCAAGACTGTACTCGCCATTATGTCCCCTGACCTGGTCATCAAGACTGTACTCGCCATTATGCCCCCTGACCTGGTCATCAAGACCATACTCGCCATTATGTCCCATGACCTGGTCATCAAGACCATACTCGCCATTATGTCCCAGGCCTGGTCATCAAGACCATACTCGCCATTATGTCCCATGACCTGGTCATCAAGACCATACTCGCCATTATGCCACCTGACCTGGTCATCAAGACCATACTCGCCATTATGTCCCATGACCTGGTCATCAAGACCATACTCGCCATTATGCCACCTGACCTGGTCATCAAGACCATACTCGCCATTATGTCCCATGACCTGGTCATCAAGACCATACTCGCCATTATGTCCCATGACCTGGTCATCAAGACCATACTCGCCATTATGTCCCATGACCTGGTCATCAAGACCATACTCGCCATTATGTCCCATGACCTGGTCATCAAGACCATACTCGCCATTATGCCACCTGACCTGGTCATCAAGACCATACTCGCCATTATGCCACCTGACCTGGTCATCAAGACCATACTCGCCATTATGTCACCTGACCTGGTCATCAAGACCATACTCGCCATTATGCCACCTGACCTGGTCATCAAGACCATACTCGCCATTATGCCACCTGACCTGGTCATCAAGACCATACTCGCCATTATGTCACCTGACCTGGTCATCAAGACCATACTCGCCATTATGTCACCTGACCTGGTCATCAAGACCATACTCGCCATTATGTCACCTGACCTGGTCATCAAGACCATACTCGCCATTATGTCACCTGACCTGGTCATCAAGACCATGCTCGCCATTATGTCACCTGACCTGGTCATCAAGACCATACTCGCCATTATGTCACCTGACCTGGTCATCAAGACCATACTCGCCATTATGTCACCTGACCTGGTCATCAAGACCATACTCGCCATTATGTCACCTGACCTTTTCATCAAGACCATACTCGCCATTATGTCACCTGACCTGGTCATCAAGACCATGCTCGCCATTATGTCACCTGGCCTGGTCATCAAGACCATACTCGCCATTATGTCACCTGGCCTGGTCATCAAGACTGTATTCGCCATTATGCCACCTGACCTGGTCATCAAGACCATACTCGCCATTATGTCCCATGACCTGGTCATCAAGACCATACTCGCCATTATGTCACCTGACCTGGTCATCAAGACCATGCTCGCCATTATGCCACCTGACCTGGTCATCAAGACCATACTCGCCATTATGTCCCATGACCTGGTCATCAAGACCATACTCGCCATTATGCCACCTGACCTGGTCATCAAGACCATACTCGCCATTATGTCACCTGACCTGGTCATTAAGACCATACTCGCCATTATGCCCCCTGACCTGGTCATCAAGACCATACTCGCCATTATGCCCCCTGACCTGGTCATCAAGACCATACTCGCCATTATGTCACCTGACTTGGTCATCAAGACCATACTCGCCATTATGTCACCTGACCTGGTCAGCAAGACCATACTCGCCATTATGCCACCTGACCTGGTCATCAAGACCAGACTCGCCATTATGTCACCTGACCTGGTCATCAAGACCATACTCGCCATTATGCCCCCTGACCTGGTCATCAAGACCGTACTCGCCATTATGTCACCTGACCTGGTCATCAAGACTGTACTCGCCATTATGCCACCTGACCTGGTCATCAAGACCATACTCGCCATTATGTCACCTGACCTGGTCATCAAGACCATACTCGCCATTATGCCACCTGACCTGGTCATCAAGACCATACTCGCCATTATGCCCCCTGACCCAGTCATCAAGACCATACTCCCCATTATGCCCCCTGACCTGGTCATCAAGACTGTACTCGCCATTATGCCCCCTGACCTGGTCATCAAGACCATACTCGCCATTATGCCCCCTGACCTGGTCATCAAGACCATACTCGCCATTATGCCCCCTGACCTGGTCATCAAGACCATGCTCGCCATTATGCCCCCTGACCTGGTCATCAAGACCATACTCGCCATTATGCCACCTGACCCAGTCATCAAGACTGTACTCGCCAATATACCACCTGACCTGGTCATCAAGACCATACTCGCCATTATGCCACCTGACCCAGTCATCAAGACTGTACTCGCCAATATACCACCTGACCTGGTCATCAAGACCATACTCGCCATTATGCCACCTGACTTGGTCATCAAGACTGTACTCGCCATTATGTCACCTGACCTGGTCATCAAGACCATACTCGCCATTATGTCACCTGACCTGGTCATCAAGACTGTACTCGCCATTATGTCACCTGACCTGGTCATCAAGACCATACTCGCCATTATGTCACCTGACCTGGTCATCAAGACTGTACTCGCCATTATGTCCCCTGACCTGGTCATCAAGACTGTACTCGCCATTATGCCCCCTGACCTGGTCATCAAGACCATACTCGCCATTATGCCCCCTGACCTGGTCATCAAGACCATACTCCCCATTATGCCCCCTGACCTGGTCATCAAGACCATACTCGCCATTATGCCCCCTGACCTGGTCATCAAGACCATACTCGCCATTATACTCCCTGACCCAGTCATCAAGACCATACTCGCCATTATGCCACTTGACCTGGTCATCAAGACCATACTCCCCATTATGCCCCCTGACGTGGTCATCAAGACCATACTCCCCATTATGCCCCCTGACCTGGTCATCAAGACCATACTCGCCATTATGCCCCCTGACCTGGTCATCAAGACCATACTCGCCATTATGCCACCTGACCTGGTCATCAAGACCATACTCGCCATTATGCTACCTGACCTGGTCATCAAGGCTGTACTCGCCAATATACCACCTGACCCAGTCATCAAGACCGTACTCGCCAATATACCACCTGACACAGTCATCAAGACCGTACTCGCCAATATACCACCTGACCCAGTCATCAAGACCATACTCGCCAATATACCACCTGACCCAGTCATCAAGACCGTACTCGCCAATATGCCACCTGACCCAGTCATCAAGACCGTACGTCTTCGTCAAGACCACACTGGACCTGCCATGAAGACAATAACCACACAAGACCTGGTCTCCAACTCTTCAGTCCAGCATCGCGTTCAAACAATTTACGTGAGGCTTCCTTTTTTTTTTCATGGTTGGTGCGGGTCCTGAATGGGAAGCTGAAATGTGAAGTTGCTAGTGAGACAAGGATATGAAAAATGAAAAGAGGGTGAAGGTGCAAAAAAGAATGCAAAAAATATGCATAAAGAGAAGAGACTGTAGGATAGTATACAAGAGAAAGTTTAACAAAGCAGAAGGCTCCCTACCCATTCTCTATTCTTTGATTTTATTTTTTTTTAAATAATGCCGCAATGAAAACGCGCATGGTCATTTAAATATAACGATGAAAACGGATTTGTAATATCAACTATAACTTCGGTTACTATTAGTACTAATGTCGTTCCTGAGCATTCATCACCTGGTTGTTATGAATTAGTTTCCTAGTTACTGTCAGGGTTGCACTAGAGATTTTCGTGCCTGAGTGTGCTAGCATTAAGTAATGTCTCAACTGGCTCCACTTATATTCCTGGACACCTTGATCATGATGAGGTCCGATTAGTGTTATACGTTCATCAGTAGGAAAGTAACTCAAATATTTTCGTTCTAGCTTGAGACAGCTTTTCAGGCGATAATGAACTAGCTTGAAGGAAACCCTACAATATATCGACAAGTTAGATATACAACACAAATAAACACTGCAAAGGGAGTACCACACATGGTACCAGAGTCAATACCTCTATTCGGCAATTTCCACAACTGTAATGTTAAATCAACACTAAGCAATTCTCCTCCCAAACCATAATTACTCAATTAAAGTCATTTCGAGACCTGAGGTTTACGTTGTTTCCATTTGGTAAAGGCTCGACATTCTGGTTGTAAATACTCAAACTGGGGGCATTGTTAATTGTAACTTATAGCATATCTTCCTCTGTTGTACACAACCCGTACACAGGAGACCGAAACTTTTAACGACACCATAACTTTGTGTCTTATATGCCCGTTATTTGTGTATTGTTCCAGTCACGGTATTGTACCTGTTTATTCCACTGTTGAATGTTGAAGTATCCCATCAACACTATAGCAGCACTGAAGTTAATTCTACGATCCTCTGTACGTATGTGTCGAAGCACTGCATTAATATTATCATTATCAGCAGTGCGCACAAAGAATAAATTTTGTTGAAGCCAACGTTCAAAATAATTTGTTTCTCTAGAATAACATATTTTCCAATCGGCTCACGGAATTTTGTAGATTCCTGCATTTATCTGAGTGTTTTTTTCCGCAAACCTTCTTTTAACAAAAGATATAATAGCATTAGAAGAGCTGAAGGCAATATTCACATCACTGTGAGAGAGAATTTTGTTTAAAGGTTTGAGTTCTTCTTGAAAAGTAACAGCAAATAAAGTTAAAGTGTTAAAAAATTTTTTTGTTATTGGCCTTCCAAAAGTTATCTTTTGGTGCCAAATAAGCAAAGTCTATAAAATTCTTTGTGTAACTTTAGAAGATGTGCTGTAACTCTCATGTCTGAATAATTATGAATCATAACGTCTGTATGTACTAAGAAGTAACCCCGAGAAGAAGACCATTTTATGGTCTGGGGAGAGTGAGAGGAAGTAAGTAAATTAATGTATCGGTTTTTTTATACCATAAAAAATAAGTGCACAGAACATCACTTGAAGGATTTGAACAAAGCTTTATGAACGTTTGTTCATCAGATAGTTAATTGTTAATTTCCTTTGATCAGTATAATTCAAGACAAACCACATTATTCCCTTTGTCATATATTCGTGATGACAATAAACATAAAACCTGGAATGGGATGCAAGAGGAGAGAGAGACAGTGTGTGCTCTTCGTCCTCTGGAAATTATAATCATTGAGTCAAAAACTAATTTTAGAAGACGAAACATTTCAAATATAGCATTCGTCTGGAGACTACAAATAGTCAATTACTTACACACACACACACACACACACACACACACACACACATATGGGCATATGGGCGCCTGGCAAACCTGAGAATAGTGTTCCGATACCTCAGTAAGGAATCGTTCAAGACTCTATACACTGTGTACGTCAGGCCCATACTGGAGTGTGCAGCACCAGTTTGGAACCCACGCCTGGTCAAACACGTCAAGAAATTAGAAATAGCGCAAAGGTTTGCAACAAGGCTAGTTCCAGAGCTAAGGGGAATGTCCTACGAAGAAAGGTTAAGGGAAATCGGTCTGACGACACTGAAGGATAGGAGGGTCAGGGAAGACTTGATAACGACATACAAAATACTGCGTGGAATAGATAAGGTGGACAGAGACAGGATGTTCCAGAGATGGGACACAGAAACAAGGGGTCACAATTGAAAGTTGAAGACTCAGATGAGCCAAAGAGATGTTAGGAAGTATTTCTTCAGCCACAGAGTTGTTACGAAGTGGAACAGTCTGGCAAGGGATGTAGTGGAGGCAGGAACCATACATAATTTTAAGACGAGTTATGATAAAGTTCATGGAGCAGGGACAGGGAGGAACCAGTAGCGGTCAGTGAGGAGGCGGGGCCAGGAGCTGAATCTCGACCCCTGCAACCACAGTTAGATGAGTACAATTAGGTGAGTACACATGCACAGGATGTTCCAGACATATGACACAGCAACAAGCGGTCACAGTTAGTAGTTGAAGACTCAGATGAATCACAGGGATGTTAGGAAGTACATGTGTTTCTTCAGTCACAGAGTTTTCAGGAAATGATGTAGTTGAGACATGATCCATACATATTTTTAAGAAGAGGTATGATGAAGCTCATCGAGCAGGAAGAGTGACCTTGTAGCGGCCAGTGAAAACGCGGGGCCAGGAGCTGTGACCTGACCCCTGCAACCACAACTAGGTAAGCACACACACACACACACACACACAGACACACACACACATACACACACACACACACACACACACACACACACACACACACACACACACACACACACACACACACACACACACACACACACACACACACACACACACGCACACACACACACACACAGGCCCATACTGGAGTATGCAGCACCTGTTTGGAACCCGCACTTGATAAAGCACGTCAAGAAACTAGAGAAAGTACAAAGGTTTGCAACAAGGTTAGTTCCAGAGCTAAGGGGAATGTCCTATGAAGAAAGATTAAGGGAAATCGGCCTGACGACACTGGAGGACAGGAGGGTCAGGGGAGACATGATAACGACATATAAAATACTGCGTGGAATAGACAAGGTGGACAAGGACAGGATGTTCCAGGGAGGGGACACAGAAACAAGAGGCCACAATTGGAAGTTGAAGACACAAATGAGTCAGAGAGATAGTAGGAAGTATTTCTTCAGTCATAGAGTTGTAAGGCAGTGGAATAGCCTAGAAAATGACGTAGTGGAGGCAGGAACCATACACAGTTTTAAGACGAGGTTTGATAAAGCTCATGGAGCGGGGAGAGAGAGGGCCTAGTAGCAACCGGTGAAGAGGCGGGGCCAGGAGCTAGGACTCGACCCCTGCAACCACAAATAGGTGAGTACAAATAGGTGAGTACACACACACACACACACACACACACACACACACACACACACACACACACACGCACACACACACACACACACACACACACACACACACACACACACACACACGATTTCAACCACAGGGAGATCGACTGGGAAAACCTGGAGCCACATGGGGGTCCCGAAACATGGAGAGCCAAGATGATGGATGTGGTACTTGGAAACCTCATGCATCAACATGTCAGGGACACAACCAGAGAGAGAGGGGAGGATGAGCCAGCAAGACTGGATCTTGTGTTCACCCTGAGCAGTTCAGACATTGAGGACATCACTTATGAGAGGCCCCTTGGAGCTAGCGATCATGTGGTTCTGAGTTTTGACTATATAGTAGAGTTACAAGTGGAGAAGGTAACAGGAACTGAAGGGGACAGGCCAAACTATAAAAGGGGGGACTACACAGGTATGAGAAACTTCCTGCAGGAGGTTCAGTGGGACAGAGAAATGGTAGGAAAATCAGTAAACGAGATGATGGAATATGTGGCAACAAAGTGCAAGGAGGCAGAGGAAAGTTTTGTTCCCAAGGGAAACGGAAATAATAGGAAGACCAAAACGAGTCCTTGGTTTACCCGAAGGTGTAGGGAGGCAAAAACTAAGTGCAACAGAGAATGGAAAAGGTACAGGAGGCATAGGACCCAGGAAAACAAGGAGATTAGTAGAAGAGCCAGAAACGAGTATGCACAGATAAGGAGGGAGGCCCAGCGACAGTATGAAAACGACATAGCATCGAAAGTCAGATCTGACCCGAAACTGCTGTATAGTCACATTAGGAGGAAGACAACAGTCAAGGACCAGGTGATAAGGCTGAGGAAAGAAGGTGGAGAACTCACAAGAAACGATCAAGAGGTATGTGAGGAGCTAAACAAGAGATTTAAGGAAGTATTTACAGTAGAGACAGGAAGGACTCTGGGGGGACAGACAAGACGGGGACACCAGCAAGGAATACACCAACAAGTGTTGGACGACATACATACAGATGAGGAGGAGGTGAAGAAACTGCTAAGGGACATCGATACCTCAAAGGCAATGGGACCAGACAACATCTCCCCGTGGGTCCTTAGGGAGGGAGCAGATATGTTGTGCGTGCCACTTACCACAATCTTCAACACATCCCTGGAAACTGGGCAACTACCTGAGGTATGGAAGACGGCAAATGTAGTTCCCATTTTTAAAAAAGGAGACAGAAAAGAGGCACTAAACTATAGACCTGTGTCATTGACGTGTATAGTATGCAAAATTATGGAGAAGATTATCAGGAGGAGAGTGGTGGAGCACCTGGAACGGAACAGGAGTATAAATGCCAACCAGCACGGATTCACGGAAGGCAAATCCTGTGTCACAAACCTTCTGGAGTTTTATGATAAAATAACAGAAGTAAGACAAGAGAGAGAGGGGTGGGTTGATTGCATCTTCTTGGACTGCAAGAAGGCCTTTGACACAGTTCCTCACAAGAGATTAGTGCAGAAGCTAGAGCATCAGGCGCATATAACAGGAAGGGCACTGCAATGGATCAGAGAATACCTGACAGGGAGGCAACAACGAGTCATGGTACGTAATGATGTATCACAGTGGGCACCAGTGACGAGCGGGGTCCCACAGGGGTCGGTCCTAGGACCAGTGCTATTTTTGGTATATGTGAACGACATGACGGAAGGGTTAGACTCAGAAGTGTCCCTGTTTGCAGATGATGTGAAGTTAATGAGGAGAATTAAATCTGATGAGGACCAGGCAGGACTTCAAAGAGACCTGGACAGACTGGACACCTGGTCCAGCAAATGGCTTCTCGAATTTAATCCTGCCAAATGCAAAGTCATGAAGATGGGGGAGGGGCACAGAAGACCACAGACAGAGTATAGGCTAGGTGGCCAAAGACTGCAAACCTCACTCAAGGAGAAAGATCTTGGGGTGAGTATAACACCGAGCATGTCTCCGGAAGCACACATCAATCAGATAACTGCTGCAGCATATGGGCGCCTGGCAAACCTGAGAACAGCATTCCGATACCTTAGTAAGGAATCATTCAAGACACTGTACACCGTGTATGTCAGGCCCATACTGGAGTATGCAGCACCTGTTTGGAACCCGCACTTGATAAAGCACGTCAAGAAACTAGAGAAAGTACAAAGGTTTGCGACAAGGTTAGTTCCAGAGCTAAGGGGAATGTCCTATGAGGAAAGATTAAGGGAAATCGGCCTGACCACACTGGAGGACAGGAGGGTCAGGGGAGACATGATAACGACATATAAAATACTGCGTGGAATAGACAAGGTGGACAAAGACAGGATGTTCCAGGGAGGGGACACAGAAACAAGAGGCCACAATTGGAAGTTGAAGACACAAATGAGTCAGAGAGATAGTAGGAAGTATTTCTTCAGTCATAGAGTTGTAAGGCAGTGGAATAGCCTAGAAAATGACGTAGTGGAGGCAGGAACCATACACAGTTTTAAGACGAGGTTTGATAAAGCTCATGGAGCGGGGAGAGAGAGGGCCTAGTAGCAACCGGTGAAGAGGCGGGGCCAGGAGCTAGGACTCGACCCCTGCAACCACAAATAGGTGAGTACAAATAGGTGAGTACACACACACACACACACACACACACACACACACACACACACGCACACACTCACACACTCACACACTCACACACACACACACACACACATCGCATAAAAAATGAAGAAAATTATTAAAACAGAACATTATCTGGGGTATTAGAGAAGCACAAAGGAACAGTGATGTTTTTATGTACATTATAACAGAGAGTGTTCTGTCTAAGCACAGCTGTTTATGCACCTGCTGACATGGTAACCAATGAAAGAATGGATGGAATCACTAAAACTGAACAACTTCAGGTAAGGGAAGAAGGATTAATAGAGAAATTAAGAAAGGTAAATGCATCTTCAAAAAAAAATTAAACAAAATGTTTAAAAGGTCTCCTTATGATAGTAAATACAGAAGGTATTAAGGAAGGAGGCTGAGAAAGAGTGGTGATTGATCAGAAATTTACTATAAATAAGGAAGGAAAGAAATTAAAGATTTAGTAGACTGCAAAATTAAATTAGAAGATAATCTTGCACGAATAACTAAGCATAAGTCGAAATTAGAACAGGATATTTCTGTGTCGGTAAGAGCTTTGAGAAGGAGAAGAAAGATCTGGAAGAATATAAATCAAAGACTGTAAGATTGGCTTGCAAAATTTACTAGAGTAATGACTAAGTTTAAACAACAGGTGGTATTAACTAATAATATTCAAGAAACCAAAAAAGGAGATTGCAAATAACTTTAAAGTATTGAGGGACGCTGATGAAAAGTAAATAAAATCACAAATATAAATAATAAAAACAAAGAACAGTACATAACTGAGATGACAAAATGCTTCCTGGATTTCAGCATTCAACAACATATTGTGGCACACAGGCCTTCCGGAAAGTATGAGAAAGACGAAAATAGGCCCCTGAAGATAACATTCAAGCAGGTTGAACATGAAGTATGGAAGGGGTTGGAGGTTTATAAGGACATATAAATTTGACAAGATCTTTCGAAGGAAGGTAAGGAATTCATAAACACTGTTAAGAGGTTGAATCATTGTAGATGTGAGAAAAACAAGGAAAGTTTTTTTTTTTTTGGGGGGGGGGGGCTAAGAAACATGGTTTTTCTAAGAAACGGCCACAAGATACATCAAAATCACGTTGAAATAAATATAAAAAAAAAGCATTTGTGAAAAAGATAATATTATTTTTTTAACATTTTGTGCACTTTTCATGGAGTAGTCTCAAAAGTTTAGCACTTAGGGATTAAATAAATGAAAAGAAACTTGACATTGTTTGTCTAACCGAAACTGGAAAAACAAATTGTAATTGAGACCTGTTTTTCACCTAAATTATCGTGTGTGGAGAAGAGCCACAGTAGGATAGGAAGGAGGAAGTTATGGAAAGTGAAATCCAAAATATTGAAAATGTTGACAGTTTAGAGATGAGAGTACAAAATAAAGATGAGAAACTGCTAGCAGTACACGTATAGAACTCTCTTAAAAATTCTTGAGAAAGAGAAGAGTTCGATACGATACATGAAGCATTGCATTATATCCTTGGAAAACCATTGATGATAAGTGACCGCAACAATGAAAAAGTTATCGCACTTGGAGATTTTTACTATAAAGAAATAAAATATATAGTCTATAAAGCTGGAACTACAAATAAATGGTCAACATGGTTCTTTAGTTTATGAAAGTTTTTTTATGCACCAGCATTTAAATGACGAAAATGCAACAAACACATTGTCACTATATGATTTAATGTTTACTCGAACAGCAAATTTTTGAAAATTTCCATAAGGAAATTTTCAAAAGAAAAATCTCAACATGACCTATGATATAACTTGAAAATAGTGAACATATTCCACTGGAAATAATATGTTCAGTGAAATGGGACTTAGAGATGTAAAGGAAATTCATAAACAGGAACGAACAGATAAAATGAAATGGAATAACAATGTTTTAAAGTATTATTTCAGAAAAATTAATTGAAGCAGTTTACTACAAAGGACAGATATAAATAATATGTAGAAAGGGTTCTATAGATTATAAGAAAATAAAATTAAACAGTTTATTCCAAATGGAATAGAATTAAAGTGTTATGAAAAATAAAGAGTTATGAAAAATAAAGAGTTATGAAAAATAAAGTTATGAAAAATAAAGAGTTATGAAAAATAAAGAGTTATGAAAAATAAAGAGTTATGAAAAATAAAGAGTTATGAAAAATAAAGAGTTATGAAAAATAAAGAGTTATGAAAAATAAAGAGTTATGAAAAATAAAGAGTTATGAAAAATAAAGAGTTATGAAAAATAAAGAGTTATGAAAAATAAAGAGTTATGAAAAATAAAGAGTTATGAAAAATAAAGAGTTATGAAAAATAAAGAGTTATGAAAAATAAAGAGTTGTGAAAAATAAAGAGTTATGAAAAATAAAGAGTTGGGGTTTGAACCAATATAGAAAGCTAGCCAATCAAGAAACTTATCAAAGATTCACGGTGGCTAGGAATGAATATTCAAATCCAAGGAAAGAGGAAGAAAGATGTTGTGAAAAGGAAATTGTAATGAAAAGCAAACTAGAACTAAATGTTAAAGAATTGAATGTTAAAGACAAAACACAAAGAATAAATGATGATTGAGGTGGAGTGGAAAGGATAGAAAATGTTCTGGTCTAATAGAGTGGTTGACCAGTGGATGACAATATAAGAGGAAACAGTAAGTGCTACAGGCGTCAAGAATATAGCCATGCTCCATTAACTACAAATAGGTAATTACACACTCACACAGTTTTCAATAATACGGGAGCAGCTGGGGAAAAGTGCAAGTTTCCAAGAAGGACAGACAAGACTGTGCCTCGATTCTTCTCACCCCATTTTCCTACTCCGTTTCTCATCTTCAACACGCACGAAAATATCGTCTTTTGCTGGATCCCGGCATATTCTGATGTTAGAGGGCAATGAACATGCAGACTCCTCTGCCTATTCCACAGTTCAGAACTTTCCAATCTGCTGCAGGGACATGCCCTTCACCCGAGCAGTTTTCCAATACATGTTTTCAGCACATTCAAGATCCTTGGCAACGTCGTTGGTCCGGATTATTGACATGGTTTTATTTTTTTAATCAGAGCGCAATTGCATTCCAGGTCGACCTCCTTCCATGGCTGTCAGTTGCTGGGAACTGTTCCTAAATGGTATTTCTCTGCGAAAATTGTTAAGTGTTTGACAGTCAAACAGCTATTCATTGTTTGTCACGTTTATCAAAGAGCACGTTGAGCTCATTTTCTTCCTCTCCTGCAACGCCTTGTTGCCTTCATCCTTGATATAAGGGCATACTGCCGACTAACACGAAAAAAATCACAAAGTCGTAGGGAAACCTATTATTACGACAGCGTATAGCTCTTTGTAAAGCTTCGTAAAGTCACTCTCCAAATACAACGAAATGTGTTTACAATAAAGGTTTGCAACACACCTGTGTCTGCCTCACCCCAGCTCTTCTCTCTGGAAGCCCCTAATGCAGTCTCTTTGAATTCCTGACAGAAACTGACTTATTCCACCAGCTTTAACTTTCCTTTTTGGCACATGAGGTTTCTCTTCGTGCCTTCTCGGCAGCTCCCTCCGCCATTTACTGCTGTGACCCATATTTGTTTAGTGCTCTATGGTGATCATAAGAAAAATATGTACTTCAAGGAAAAAAGCCTCTTTAGTAAACAGAACATGAAACCTTTCCCCCGAAACACACAAACAGACGCATCTACAGTACTTGCATGCCTGCCAAATCGAAGGTCACCCTTCAGAAATCTTAATAAGGAACCATTTGGAGTGCATTTCGCCAAGTAATGCCAGTGCTAGAAAATGCAGCATCAAGTTGGAACTCATCTGTATGCAGCACGCGATGATGGAGAACCTTCAAACATTTTGCCACTAGGCTAGCTGTAAACTAAATTAAGGAGGTTACAAGAATTTTCATCTTGTCAGACACCGGAACTGAGGAACAAATTCTACAACGGACAGCATGAGACTTAGTTCACCATACCAGATGAACGTAGAAAAGGGGAACATGTACTCACTATAAGCAGAATACTCAGATAATACAGGCGGAAACAAACTGCTCAACAAGAGTTAAAAAAAATCAGAAGACACAGAGGAAACTTGAATAAACGAATAACCCAATAATTTTTTATATTACTAGGGTCATCTGACAGTCACACGGATGACCCGAGGTGATTATGGTTTTTCTTTTTTCTTTTTTTTTATTTGCGGCTCATGTACAGGCACTGCGGAACTGCAGCACCCCCTATTTTCATTCAATATTATTGATAACATTCAGTATAATGAGTATTTTTTTATTTAATTCTTTCTTTATACTTGTACATTATATAATGTCAGTAGCCATCCCCTAGTACATGAAAAAATTACAAAAACCCTTGTATGGAACTGTGCGCTTCACAGTTCCAGTGGCTCGGTGTTTGGCTGTTGTGCGCATGCGTACATGTCCGAGATAAGACGCTGCATGCTAGGTAGAGAGAGCACTGTCAATGACGCTGTGCCGACCCTGTTGTGCAAGTGTAAGGTAGTGTTTCTTTTTTACTCAGCAACGTGTGTTGTGCTTAAAACCCATGTACCATATTCTTGAATATGATAAAGTGTAAAATTAGATGATAATTATGCTTCCCTTTTATTTATAAATTTTCTCTTTATATGCTTGTTTCGTTTTACACAATATTAAAACAATGGCTAAAAATTTTCTAAAGCAACACCTCCACTAATTTTAGCTACGAGCCGCCACTGAATGACAGGGTTAGAACGGAAGTGGGATTCAAGATCGGATGGGCTGAAGGCTGTTTTATCTAACACAAACTATAGTAAACATCTGAATCCCAGAGATTTTTGTGGGTCAAATTCATATGTCAGTTAATTCGGCGGCCTGGCTGGTCATACATGGGTTTAGCGCTCCCCTATGATTATAATAATGGCTGTTCTTACAACCAGACTAGTTAGTATGAGACGATTCTCTGTAGATGAAAGATAAGCTACACACTCCACCGTCTTGACGGTGATTCTATTTTTATCTGTGTGCGGCTTGTGCACCGCTGGCTGTCGTCCCTTTAGTAATAATGAGCCCATTGCTTCGGCCGTTCGCTTTGCAATATTTATAGGAATCTCAGGAAAATCGTAGTCATCTTTTAGCATTAATACTTTGGTGAAATTTTAACAAATTCAACATCTTTTAAATTTGTGTGAGTGTATATATGATTATAAGTTGGCTTATAGGTTTTTCGAATGGTTTCAGCTTTAGGGGTCTATTTTAGTCAGTGTATTTGAAATTTGTGTGTACGAGTGAAGAATCTGGTATTGATGAAAACAGTGAACACCTTCTGGCTCCAGCACTGTAAATTTTAAAACTTCCCAAGTGTTCATTTTCAAAACTTGTTGGCGCTACTGTTATCACATACATGCACATGCACTCACAGCAGAGAACATTCTCACATGCACATCACACACACATACACACATACTCACACACACACACGCACGCACACGCCGCGGCAGGAAAAAGACCATCTACGATTCTCGCACTGTGGTTAAAAAGAGAGGTAATGTATCGTTACTTGATGAGTTTGTTTGGCCAAACAAAAGTTCTTTCGTGACGTCAGAGTGTTGCAACATCTCACAAAATCTCAAATATTTACATAATCTGATTTATTTTGCATCACTTGTTTAATGTAATAAAACTGTGTATTTGAAGGTGTGTGTACTCACCTATTTGTACTCACCTATTTGTGGTTGCAGGGGTCGAGTCACAGCTCCTGGCCCCGCCTCTTCGCTGATTGCTACTAGGTCCTCTCTCTCCCTGCCCCATGAGCTCTATCATACCTCGCCTTAAAACTATGTATGGTTCCTGCCTCCACCACATCACTTTCTAGGCTATTCCATGGCCTGACTACTCTATGACTGAAGAAATACTTCCTAACATCCCTTTGATTCATCTGAGTCTTCAACTTCCAATTGTGACCTCTTGTGTCTGTGTCCCATCTCTGGAACATCCCGTCTTTGTCCACCTCGTCTATTCCGCGCAGTATTTTATATGTCGTTATCATGTCTCCCCTGACCCTCCTGGCCTCCAGTGTCGTCAGGCCGATTTCCCTCAACCTTTCTTCATAGGACAATCCCCGTAGCTCTGGGACTAGTCTTGTTGCAAACCTTTGCACTTTCTCTAATTTCTTGACGTGCTTGACTAGGTGTGGATTCCAAACTGGTGCTGCATACTCCAGTATGGGCCTGACGTAGATGGTGTACAGAGTCTTAAACGAATCCTTACTGAGGTATCGGAACGCTATCCGTAGGTTTGCCAGGCGCCCGTATGCTGCAGCAGTTATCTGATTGATGTGCGCCTCAGGAGATATGCTCGGTGTTATACTCACCCCCAGATCTTTTTCCTTTAGTGAGGTTTGCAGTCTTTGGCCATCTAAACTATATTGTGTCTGCGGTCTTCTTTGCCCTTCCCCAATCTTCATGACTTTGCATTTGGCAGGGTTAAATTCAAGGAGCCAGTTGCTGGACCAGGCTTGTAGCCTGTCCAGATCTCTTTGTAGTCCTGCCTGATCCTCGTCCGATTCGATTCTTCTCATTAACTTCACATCGTCTGCAAACAAGGACACTTCTGAGTCTATCCCTTCCGTTATGTCGTTCACGTATACCAAGAACAGCACAGGTCCTAGGACTGACCCCTGTGGAACCCCGCTTGTCACAGGCGCCCACTCTGACACCTCGTCGCGTACCATGACTCGTTGTTTCCTCCCTGTCAGATATTCTCTGATCCATTGCAGTGCCTTTCCTGTTATGTGTGCCTGGTCCTCTAGCTTTTGCAGTAACCTCTTGTGAGGAACTGTGTCGAAAGCCTTCTTGCAGTCCAAAAATACGCAGTCGATCCACCCCTCTCTCTCTTGTCTTACTTCTGTCACCTTGTCATAAAACTCTAGTAGGTTTGTGACACAGGATTTTCCTTCCCTGAAACCGTGCTGGTTGTCAATTATACACTTGTTTCTTTCCAGGTGCCCCACCACTCTCCTCCTGATGATCTTCTCCATGACCTTGCATACTATACACGTTAGAGATACAGGTCTGTAGTTTAGTGCCTCATGTCTGTCTCCCTTTTTAAAAATTGGGACTACATTTGCCATTTTCCATACCTCAGGGAGTTGCCCAGTTTCAAATGATGTGTTGAAGATCTTTGTTAATGGCTCACACAATATCTCTGCTCCCTCTTTAAGGACCCATGGAGAGATGTTGTCTGGTCCCACCGCCTTTGAGGTGTCAAGTTCGCATAGCAGCTTCTTCACCTCCTCCTTGGTTATATGTACCTCATCCAGCACTTGCTGGTGTGCCCCCCTGTTCTGATTTCTTGGAGTCCTACTGGTTTCCACTGTAAATACCTCTTTAAATCTTGTGTTGAGCTCCTGACATACCTCTCGGTCGTTTCTTGTGAATTCCCCATCACCCTTCCTCAGTCTGATTACCTGGTCCTTGACTGTTGTTTTCCTCCTGATGTGGCTGTACAACAGCTTCGGGTCAGTCTTTACTTTTGATGCTATGTCATTTTCATATTGTCTCTGAGCCTCCCTTCTTATCTGTGCATATTCGTTTCTGGCTCTTCGGCTGATTTCTTTATTTTCCTGAGTTCTCTGTCTTCTGTACCTTTTCCATTCTCTATTACACCTAGTTTTTGCCTCCCTACACCTTTGGGTGAACCAAGGACTCGTTCTGTTCTTCCCATTATTTCTGTTTCCCTTGGGAACAAACCTCTCCTCTGCCTCCTTGCATTTTGTTGCTACATAGTCCATCATTTCTTGTACTGGTTTTCCTGTCAGTTCCCTCTCCCACTGAATGTCTTGAAGGAAGTTCCTCATGCCTGAGTAGTTCCCCCTTTTGTAGTTTGGTTTTTCCCAGCCTATTCCTGCTACTCTCTCCACTTGGAGCTCAACTATGTAGTCGAAGCACAGAACCACATGATCACTAGCTCCCAGGGGCCTTTCATACATGATACCCTCGATGTCCGAACTACTCATGGTGAATACAAGGTCCAACCTTGCTGGTTCATCCTCTCCTCTCTCTCTGGTAGTGTCTCTAACATGTTGATGCATGAGGTTCTCCAGTACCACATCCATCATCTTGGCTCTCCATGTTTCGGGACCCCCATGGGGCTCCAGGTTTTCCCAGTCAATCTCCTTGTGATTGAAATCACCCACAACTAGTAACTTTGCTCCCCCCATGTGTGCTCTCCTGGCCACCTCGGCTAGTGTGTTGATCATTGCTCTGTTGCTCTCATCGTATTCTTCTCTTGGCCTCCTGCAGTTCTGTGGTGGGTTGTACATTACTGCAATTATCACCTTATGTCCCTCAGACTGGATTGTTCCTACTAAGTAGTCCCTTTCGCCCATGCCATCCATTCCTTCCATTTTCTCAAAACCCCACTGGTTTTTAATGAGCAGTGCAACTCCTCCTCCCCCTCTCCTCCCTCTGTCTTTCCTGAAGATTTGATATCCGGATGGAAAGATTGAATCTGTTATTATTCTGGTGAGTTTTGTTTCTGTGAGTGCTATTATGTCTGGGGATGTCTCTTTGATTCTTTCGTGCCACTCCTCATACTTGTTTGTTATTCCATCTGCATTTGTATACCACACCTTCAACTTCTTTTCTAAGACTGTAGTCTGGAAAGTATATTGGGGTTGGGGAAGTGGGAGACCTGGTAAGGAACTATGGGTTGTTGCTGTGGGGGTGAAGTTTGTAATGTAGTGGGTGGGGGCATTGGATGTGGCATGGGTGTTTTGATTTAGAGTGTTTGGTTGCACTGGGGTTGACCTGGTTGGGAGGCTTCTATAGAAAGTTGTGAGGGAGGCTGTATTAGATCTTCTTCCTGGGTCTGGGATCTCCTGTCTGTCTTCTCCATCCCCTCTCTTTCCTCCTTTCGCCTTTGTACCATCTCTCTCAGTTTCTTCCTTTCTTCTTGTGTTCTGTCGCGGTCGAGATACACCCTCCTGTATGCCGTCATGTCCCTTAATCGTGCTTTCTCCTGCAGTATCCTGGTCCGAGTTGCTTCTGCCTTGAAGGTCACTCTCACTGGCCGGGTTCTTTTTTTTACAAACCCCCCTATTCTCCGAAAATTTTCCAGCTGGGTCATATCGTCTTCTCCTATTGCTTTCATGATGCTTTCAATTGCTTTTTTTTCCCCTTGTTTTCTTGCTTCATATGTTTCCCCTTCGACTTCCTGGAGCCCATACACAAAGACTGACCTCACCCTTTCATTCTCCCACTGCATATCCCTGTGTATCCCCTCATTTAATTTGGTTTCCTCCACTGCAGCTTTCCTTTCATCAGTTTCACTGGCTAATGTACTTGGGCTCAGTGGCCTGTCATTTTCCCTTCTCGGCTTTCCTTGGGCTCTGTTGTTGTCTGTTAGGGCCTCCACATAAAGCTTAGCTCTTTCATTTGCTACAGTCTCCTCTGATAGAGCATCTCCATGCAGTTGTGCCCCTTCTTTCCCTACAGTCCCCTTATTTGTGGCTGAGGTAGCAGTCTCTGATGTCAATCCCAAAATGTTCTTTAGTTCTTTATGCTGTTTCAGATTTTTCAGTTCCTCTTCTAAACTCTGTATCCTAGCTTCTGCTGTTTTGACATGCACCTCCCACTTCCTGCTTTCCATATCTATCCTCTCTTCCATTCTCATGCTAAGTTCTTCTAGTTTCTTTTCCCATTCATGATCCCTTTTTATGAGCTCTGCTGCCCAATCTTCCTTTGCATTTTCCTCCTCCTGTCCCTTGGTTTTTCTTGTTGCTCTCTGGCAACCCATTTTTGTTTTATCCTGATTGCCTCAGAGTGGGAAACCTATGTAGTTCTGTATGTTAGGTTAGTAGTGTGTGTGTCAGAGTGTGGGGGGGGGGAAGTAGTGGAGGAACTGTGGCTATTTGGGAGCTGAGTGGGGAGGGGTGGGGAGGGTTTGGGGTGAATGGGGGAGGTGATGGATCAGGGGAAGTAGTGAGATGTCGGTGGTGAGGGGGGAGTGTGTGTGTGTCTGGATATGTGTGTGTGTGTGTGTGTGTGTGTGTGTGTGTGTGTGTGTGTAATTTTGTGTGTAATTGTGTGTGGAATTATGTGTGGGTTTATTATGTACTGAAAGGTAGGTACTTGTGCTTTAAGGTAAGTCTCAGTGGTCCTTGGCTGCCCACACCTTCTTGTGACCTGACCAACCTCCTGGGATTTACCGCACTTACAGTGTGTGTGTGCGTGTGTGTGTGTGTGTGTGTGTGTGTGTGTGTGTGTGTGTGTGTGTGTGTGTGTGTGTGTGTGTGTGTGTGTGTGTGTGTGTATGTGGGTGTGTGTATGTGTGTGTGTGTGTGTGTGGGGGGGGGTGTGTATGTGGGTGTGTGTGTGTGTATGTGTGTGTGTGTGTGTGTGTGTGTGTGTGTGTGTGTGTGTGTATGTGTGTGTGTGTGTGTGTGTGTGTGTGTGTGTGTGTGTGTGTGTGTGTGTATTCCAACTAGGCACCTAAACTTACATCTCCTTCTATAGTAAGTAGTTGTTATATTACGTATTCAGACATCAGAACGTAGTAGTCTCAAAATAAGCCACTTAATCCTTTTTTCCTATTTTTCTATCCTCCTCCCCCTCGTATCATCCCTAAGTTTTCAGTTTCCATGTCTCCTCACGCCTCTTCTCCTCCTCCCAACGCCACGACTCTTCACTTTCATTTACCCTCCCTGACGACACTCATCCCAGCATATAATTGAGACGAAGATTGGTTCAACAGAGAACCTGAGCGATGCTTCTTATCAGAAAAGAAACCTATCAAAAAATTAATATTAAAATAACTTCTCTTATCTTTATCACAGTTACTTTTACAAAATAAATCGAGACAGACGTACGGTTAAACTGTGACAGAAGGAGATGGGGGTAGACGGAAAGTAGGAGTCATAGTTAAAGAGATGGAACAAAAACAGATGGGCAGTTACACGAACAATGAAACGAAATGAGAGGCAGAGTGGTATTCACAAAGGTAAACAAACGGACAGTTAGATATAAACAGACACACAGACAGGCGATGGACAGACACAAAGAAAATGCATACAACATTTATCTCTCATTGATCCTATAAGAATCATAGGAAGGTTCAGTGATTTAACCTTCCCTGGACGATCCCACTGATATCCCCATCTCCGTCCTTTCTCTTCCCAATCCATTACCCTTCCCTCATCTCCCTCTCCCTTATCCACTTCTCTTTTCCCCCTCTACCACTTTCTCTTCCTCACTCTGGCTCTTCTCCACGATAATCTTCCTCTCCCGCTCTCTTTCCCCCTCCTCCCTCATGATTCTCCTTCCCCCTGTTGTTAGGTAAGACACATATGCGACAGTTAGGTATCTTTATTTCGAAACGTTTCGCCTACACAGTAGGCTTCTTCAGTCGAGTACTGAAAAGTTGATAGAAGCAGAAGAGACTTGAAGACGATGTAATCAGTCCATCACCCTTAAAGTTTTGAGGTGGTCAGTCCCTCAGTCTGGAGAAGAGCATTGTTCCGTAGTCTGAAACAATATGGAGTTGAAGTGACAGGATGGAGCCTTATATAGCGCCAGGAAGTGAGACGTAGGTCACTTTGGGAGGTCAGGTCCCTCTCAAATCCAGCCGTTCTCACTAGTAGAGGTTGTTGAAGTTGATTTCAGGTCTGTACCAAGATACCCTTGTGTTGCAGTGTCTGACAGATTGAACATTAAAATGGTATAAAATACCGACAGGTTGTTAGGTATGGCACATATGCAACAGTTAGGTATCATTATTTCGAAACGTTTCGCCTACACAGTAGGCTCTATCCTGTCACTTCAACTCCATATTGTTTCAGACTACGGAACAATGCTCTTCTCCAGACTGAGGGACTGACCACCTCAAAACTTTAAGGGTGATGGACTGATTACATCGTCTTCAAGTCTCTTCTGCTTCTATCAACTTTCCTGTACTCGACTGAAGAAGCCTACTGTGTAGGCGAAACGTTTCGAAATAAAGATACCTAACTGTTGCATATGTGTCTTACCTAACAACCTGTCGGTATTTTATACCATTTTAATGCTCCTTCCCCCTGTTTCTTCTCGTCTCCCGTTGCTGAAACGTCCTCGCTCTCTTCACTCATCCCCTCTCCAGCATCTCCTCTCATCTCCTCACCTCTATTGCTATCCACTCTCACTCTTATTTCCTCAGTTTTTAATTAATACTGGCGAGCCTACTCCCTGGAACCTCACAAAACCAGCATAATAAATAGTCTAAAAAAAGAAAACCCTAATAGAAAATCTAGGATTTTCAACTTTCCCGTTTTGGATTAATCTCTTAGCAAGAAGAGAGTTGTTTGGAGATTGGTTTATTAAGAGGTGAATGGAGACTTTAAGAGGAGACAAGGGAGAAGTAAGAGAAAAGGAGGAGAGGCAGGGCGAAAGATGGGAACAGAAGCAGTAGAGAGAGAACAGAGACATAGAGGGAGTAATAGGTAGGTGTAGAAAAAAGGAAATAAGGAAAGGAGAGCGACAAAGTCTTTCCTTTCTTTGGACTTGGCTGGTGGGTTTTTGAAGGTTGTACAATCCTGTCTCCTGTCGCTGTTTGTTAAAGGCTTTTCTATCCACATGGAAACACATCCTCTAATTCTCTAACTACTAATCTGTCTCTTCTCCATTTAAATGCTCCTTCATTCAGCTACGGATTTATTTTGTCTCTTAAAATTTTGTTTCATTGCGAATTGTGCAATTTTAGACATAAAACCCATTTGAAATCAATTATATAACTTATTAAATTGATCGGAACGATTTCCGATGCATGTGGAACTCCGTCACCTCCAGCCACTCAAATACCAGTCTGAAACAATATTGCTATTTACTATTGATAAGATAGATTGTGATCCCTTTAGGCAACCTGCTTCTTTTGGCCATCAAATTTCGTTATGGCACCTCGTCGAAAACAGAAATCTACTGTATATCTTTATTTAATCTTTATCAGACAGGTCATTTTTTTATAAACATCTGAAGATTTCTTGTAAATATACTGGACGTACTTAAGAATTTTCGATTATTCAAGTTATCACCTAGAATGGTTAAGAGCTTGATTATTAAAGTAAAATGTTCTAGTTTGGCATCTTGCGTTCTTTTACTGAGAGGATAAATATTACTGTTAATGGGTTAGCAATTTCGTTAGGAGATTCTTTTATGGTTCTCGCCTACAGTTCAAGCGATCTATTAAATCTGTTAAGTGGTCGGCTTCTCTATGCATTTTATTTAGCGACGTCTACAAATTTAGCTAATATTTAGTGAGTCACTTTCAGGTTTTTGCAAATGTTTTAGTTATTTGAAGTTTTTCGTTTCAGTAGTTAATACACATTTAAAAGTTACGGAAAATATGGCAGCTATTTCATTGTTCTTGTTTGTCATTTCTCACCTCTTGGGAATTCTCGGGATTTGTTTTGACAGTGTATTAAATAATTTCTTGAAATTACCATGATTTGTTTTTCTCGTTGTAACCCTATATAATCGGCCTTGGATTATCATTCGTGGTTTGTTTTTTTGTTCCTAACAATAATCGGACTTTCGTTTTCTATTTCGTCAAAGTTTATCTATTTTTTTATGCATCAAGCAACTCAGTTCTGTTTACGTTACTGGTATCGTGAAGCATCATAATATAATCTGCTGCTCATTTTCAGGGATCCTTCAAGATATTAACCGAGAGAGAGAGGGAGAGAGAAGAAGAGAGGAGTACGAAGAGGTGCTACGAATACATAGAGGAAGAGGAAGAAAAAGACACTTTTGCATATTTCCATTTTAAGCATCGGCTCCCTCTTCCCATCATTCACTATGTCGCCTTTATTCTCCTTTAAATACTTGCCTTTACAATATATCTGTAATCATTTGCATACATATGAGCGCTTGATAATAACAATAAAAACAGCAACTATAATACTAAAAATTCGATTCAATTGCATTTAGCAGATCGAGGGAGATTTTCATGTCATCCACCTTCGTTTATTAGGCACTACCTGTAGGAGGTATCCCTGTATATATATATATATATATATATATATATACAGGGCCACTCCCTCCCCCCTCCCCCATCCCAGATCCCCTCCCCTCATCCCAGCCTAGGCCCAATGACTTCCTGACCAAGGGTGTTGCCGTTTAGTGCCCCACCAATTACAAGTTCCGCCGCTCGCTACTCCCCCACCCTCATCCCCCATGCATCCATGCTGCCCTTCACCCGTCACCCCACAGCTGGCGCCCTCCCACCCCCACGATATCAGCAATGTCACAAGTAGTCGCGGGTTCCCAGGAATCTTCACGACAGAGCCAAAGCTGTCGTTCACGAGGCATTTGCCGGGTGTGCCACAGGGAATGTGCACTCAATCCCACATCTGGCAACATCCGTGCACACAATAGATGCCTAGGCTCCAGGAGAGCTCCAAATGAGAACAACCAACAGCCTCCCCCAGCAGACAGGGCTGACAGCTACCGTGACTTCACCTCTACAGAGGACCTCAAATCTGCAATCAAATTAACATCCACCAGGACTCTGACACACATCCCCAAAGCAGCTCGCCCTCAAGCTGCTAGCAAATTCATTGACCTTCTGAAGAAAGTCAACGATGCTCCTTCAAACAACAGATCATGGCACAACTTGCTGCTTTTTGGCAATGCCTGTTTGGCTGTCCCACCAAGGAGGGACAAGTCACTAGCAACACATGTTATTAGGGCAATAAATGCATTCCCAAGGGATGACAACCTCGTCCGTCTCCCCCCTAGGGCGACAAACACCCGCCGGGCAAATGCCAACAACAGGACACCCGACACCTCAAAAATCAGAGCCCAAATTAGCAAAAAAATAGAAGAGGGTAATACTATTGGAGCTTTGAGACTTATAACCAGTGAGGATACCATCGCTCCCAAGGACGTCAGCACGGCGCAAGCTCTGAAGGACAAACATCCACCCAGGGCTCCCAGTACCAACATTGACCTCCCTGACATTGCAGCAGGCGAAGAACATCTAACCTTACAGGATGCTGATGTGTATAAAGCTGCTATGTCATTTCCACAGGGTTCAGCAGGAGATTTCACCGGTTTAAGGCCTCAACACTTAAAACAAATACTCAATCCAGCACTTGGTGAGGTTTCAGAGAGGCTGCTGTCTGAACTCACCAAATTTTCCAACCTGTGCCTGGCTGGCGGTGTCCCAGAGGCCATCAGACCCTTTTTCTTTGGTGCCTCATTGTGTGCCCTCCGGAAAAAGGATGGCGGAATCAGGCCCATTGCAGTGGGTAACACCCTTCGGCGCCTAGTCGCCAAGGCTGCAGTAAGAAGGGTGAGTCAAGAGGCTGCTGCAATGCTGAAACCAACTCAGCTCGGTTTCGGCGTTCAACAGGGCTGTGAAGCAGCTGCCCACGCAGCACGAGTATATATCAAAAACATGTCCTATGAAAAAGCCTTGGTCAAATTGGACTTTGCCAATGCTTTCAACTCAGTCAGAAGGGATGCTGCTCTCCAAGCAGTTTATAGAAACTTCCCTTCCCTTTATCCCTTCATAGAATTGTGTTATAGTGTGACTTCCAAACTATTGTTTGGGGACCATGAAATTGACTCGTGTGAGGGCGTGCAACAGGGGGACCCTCTCGCCCCCTTTCTATTTTGTTTGGTCATCAAGGAAGTCACGGAGGCACTCTCCAGCGAGCTCAATATCTGGTTCCTGGACGACGGTACCCTAGCTGGCACAACAGAATCTCTCCTGGAGGACATCAGTAAAATTAAAGACATGGGAGAAAGCCTGGGCCTTTCTTTAAACCCCACCAAATGTGAAATAGTTTCTACCAATCAACAGTTGATCCAGAATATTAGTACCGTTTTACCAGGAGCACGAGCCATTGATCCAGCCAATAGCACTCTCCTCGGTGCTCCTCTTGGGTCCAATGCCATCGATCTGGTCCTAGGAAAAAAAGTCTCAGACCTCCGGACGATGGAAAGCAGGATGAAAGACATTGACACACACGATGCCTTCTACCTACTCACCAGGTGCCTGTCAACTCCAAAACTTACCTACTTTCTGAGATGCTCCCCAGCCTTCAGCAGTCCAAAACTCAAGGAATATGACTCTCTCCTGAAG
This sequence comes from Cherax quadricarinatus, assembly GCF_038502225.1. Taxonomy (NCBI): domain Eukaryota; kingdom Metazoa; phylum Arthropoda; class Malacostraca; order Decapoda; family Parastacidae; genus Cherax; species Cherax quadricarinatus. Next base: position 30,742 of record NW_027196395.1, read on the forward strand.
GCCATGCTAGAGAGTGTATTGAATCTTTCCCTTGACGATGGACAGTGGTTGCAAGCCTCACTTCCGGTCAGGCTTGGAGGGCTAGGAGTACGCAGATCCTCCCAGATTGCTCTACCAGCTTTCCTATCCTCTTCCATTGCATCAGACGAGTTGATAAGACAAATTCTTCCTGACACCCTCAGTGACTCAGCAGGAATAGAAGACTCTAGCTATGTCAGTGCCATCACCGAATGGGAGACTCTTGCTGCTCCAGCACCTAACCCTAGTGCAGCACTGGCTCACAAACAGTCAAGCTGGGATAGCCCAATTGCTGAAAAGGTGCTTGCCAACATGCTCAGGGCTGCAACATCAGATAGGGAGATTGCCCGTCTCCAGGCTGTGAGTGCACCTCACTCCGGGGACTTCCTCCAAACAGTTCCCATATCGGCAATGGGAACGCGACTCGACCCTAAGACCCTCCGTATTGCAGTGGCTCTGCGCTTTGCTGCCCCAATTCACACAGAATATATGTGTATTTGCGGCGAAGTGCAAGCAGACCAATACGGTCCACATGGTCTTAACTGTTCCAAAACCAAGGGCTGGCATGCAAGACACAATGAAGTCAACGACATCATTAAGAGAACCCTTGCTACAGCTGGATGCTCTGCCGAGAGGGAGCCACGATCACTTGCAGCAAACAATACCCACAACCCAGCAAACCGCCCCGACGGGATCACCATCTATCCTTGGAAGAATGGCAAGCTCTTAGCATGGGACTATACCTGTGTGTCCACACTGGCTGACACCTATATCCATCACAGTGTGGGGCGACGGGGAGGAGCTGCTGACCACAGGGAGGAGTACAAGATCAGTAAGTACAGGGACATTAGCCAACAGTATCAATTTGTCCCAGTGGGATCAGAGACCTTGGGATCATGGGGAAAAAATGCCACACGTTTCCTTAAAGAATTGGGTTCCAGACTCATCGACACCACCAGGGACCCAAGGGCAGCCACTTTCATGTTCCAGCGCCTCAGCGTCGCCATCCAGAGGGGAAATGCTTCCTGCATACTTGGTTCACGTCCAGCCTCGGAGGAGCTGGAGGAAATTCATCATCTTTGTTACATTGTGCCATTGTATTCATGTTTATGTTTTTTTCTGTAAATGTATTTTGTTTATTAATAAATGTTCACATAGAATATAAATATAGGGGGTGGTAGGAGAAGAAAATATTCAAACAGCTCCGGGGAGAACCTTGAGTTTTCCCTGAGGTACGTTTATTGTCTTCTCTGAGGATGAGGGTCCCCATTCCAGCTATAGAGGTGGTACTTCCCTATATAAATATATATAAATATATGCATATATATATACATATATAAATATATATATATATAAATACATATATATATATATATAATATATACATAAATATATATAAAATATATATATATATATATTTATATAATATATATATATATATCTATATAAATATATACATACATAAATATATAAATGTATATATAATGTCGTGCCGAATATGTAAAAATGGTCAGTTAGCAAGAACTCATTTAAAATTAAGTTTTCTAAAATTTTCTCTTATACGTTTAAAGATATATTTTTTTCATTAATGTTAATGTAAAAAAATTTAATTTTTCACCAAAAGAATCTTAGAAAACTTACTTAACCTTATTAAACAAGAACAATTTATTTTAGCCTAACCCAACTAAATGTATTTTAGATTTGTTTACAGTAATTTAATACTAAACAAACACAGTGAAAT
>NW_027196395.1:37500-42500 GCF_038502225.1 Cherax quadricarinatus
AGTTTTGCAAAGGACCTGTCCAAGTTGGCTCGCCGCGCGTCACGTGTTTAACCGTTGTGGGATCTGATAGTGAGGTGCTGGCCGACCCCTTATATAGCTTCCTTGGATGCTTCACTTTCATAGTTCCTTAATAATGTGAGTAGTCACGAAAGCGCTTGGAATTTCTCTATTCTTTCAGAGTGGTTGTTTTGCATATTTTGAAATCACCTGTTTACTGTGATCTTATTGCATATATATATATATATATATATATATATATATATATATATATATATATATATATATATATATATATATATATATATATATATATATGTATATATATATATATATGTATACATATATATATATATATATATATATATATATATATATATATATATATATATATATATATATATATATATATATATATATATATATATATATATATGTATATATATATATATATATATATATATATATATATATATATATATATATATATGTATATATATATATATATATATATATATATATATATATATATATATATATATATATATATATATATATATATATATATAACATGTATGACACACTATCCGAATATTCGTAATACACGAATATAGCAGTAAAATGGAAGGTGTGGCTCGATCACGTGATCGGTCTGTAAATCCTCACATGTACTGTTCGGTGTTCTACCATTGTACAATAGATAGCGCTGTAGTACACAACCGGTAGAGGTAGTGTGCCAACCACTGCTGCGACTCCAGACACACGGGGTTTTAAGGAGATGTACTCATCCCCACCAGTAGCTTGTAACAGATCTATACCTTGTCCCGTCTGAGGCATTTGTCAGTAATCTAAAAATTTGATAAGAACGAGTATAACAGTTCAACTGAATGCCTAGACTATCTCTTGATTCCTCAGTGGATTAGCTACAAAATTACCTATATTATGTGAATATTTTAATACCATCAGTAGAAGTAACCATTAAACTTTGAATAGTTCACAGTTTAGGAACTTTAGTGATGGTGGATACGAGAAAATATGTCTTTAACAAATACACTTAATGCATCGAAACTAACTATATTTAATTCAATAATAAAATACGTGTATTCAATCCGTTTCAGCTAAACTGGAAACTCAGTATATTAAAAAGTTATTATGTTAATAATTACACGCCAAAGCAAGTGATAATTAAGAATTGGAGATCAGAATACCCGAAAAGCAACAATTTTCATGTCTTGATAAGGGATTTAATTAGTGACTGCATGAAGGTCGGGTTGGGATATGACTTGCATCAGGCACTGCAGAGATTTCCTTTTATCTGGATTATGGATTGGGTGTACTATTTTTATTCAGTTGAATAATTGAATAGAGAAATTTGATGAAGAGATTGGATTATCTTACCATTACTGTAACAACAACATTAATAATAATAATAATAGTTATTAACTGTTGTTGTTATTATTATTATTATTATTATTATTATTATTAATATTATTATTATTATTATTATTATTATTATTATTATTATTATTATTATTATTATTATTATTATTATTATTATTATTATTATTATTATTATTATTATTATTAAGCCGATGAAAACTAAGACGACAATATTCTCTAATATACACAGGTATAGAAATAACTGGCAGACGTTGATTCACTTCCTTCATTATTTTCATTGACTCTTAAGAGGTATACAGAGACTGGGTGGTTAGTTAAGGATATTTTAATCTATAAAATTTAATAATAATAATCTTTATTTCTACAAGTACATGTGCATGATATACAGGAGAAGGTGACATCAATGACAAAATAATAATAACATACTTTTCGGTGTATATACCCTATGTATTGCTCAGTATCAAGTTCTTTATTTTATTAAATAAAAAACTTGATAAAAAAAATCAGTGATATTCCATAAAATAGGGTAACATTGATTGCAATCTTAACACTTGTTAAATTAATTTAGGTAACATTTGCGAGAAGGTTTTAGGATCAGTTCAGAATCTCAGTCACTAATAACCTGACCTGACTGCGTTGCTCACCCCAAAAGGACAGCCCAAAGAAACTCTCCCTCCCCTTTTTTCCAGATAATCACAGCAATGTCAAGTGACTCGGTGGACTTCATTATCTGTACGCAACTTCCAGAACGTAGAAACAATATTTTATACTCTAAAATCTAAGCCCGGTTAATCAGTTTGCATCACTCTCTTTATCGATATTACCATTTACATACTCCAACAGCACGTCAAATCCCAACTACTCGATTTGAATCAATATGTTTACAAGCGCTAATGAATGCTTGCGCCCTCACATCAGTCATTTCTCACACGTTCTTTTTACCTCATTCCATTCAAATGATATTGACATGTGCTCTTGATAAGTACTGTAAACCCTGCTGTCTCATTTATTTATGACCAACCTATCTCGACAACCCTTCCTAAGTTCCTTGAATTATACCTTTCATACCCACACAAAGGTATCAAAAGTGACATCACCATTGCCCTCAGCCTCCTCCTCGATGCACCATTCAGAAACTTTACGTCAAAGCCATACAAACACGTAGGCTTCATCGTACCTCTGTCATCATGAAAAACGAAATTAAAAGACTCTGTGTATCTTATCGTACTTTCTTTCTTTAATCTATTTACTAATTCGCCTTTTCTTTCATAGAGTATCTGTAAATACTTCCATGCTTAATTTTCTAAATAAATTAGGTTCCTCGAGATTAATCCCAAACTGATGTCTAGTCTGTATTTGCCTAAAATTGTTCCTCTCATCATTTTGCAGTTTTCAACTACACACTTTCATCTTGTTCATACAGCTTCTGCAACTTTGCTTCTGAATCTACCAAATGCAGTGTGTTATTAATAAAAGAGTAACTTTAAAAAACTCTACATATCTCTTATATCACTACAACCTTATAATCACAGTCAATAACTAGTTAGATTGTACATTTCTCTCATGGTTCATTTTTCACTTGAAAATTCTCATCTCCTTCACACCCTAACCTGAGCTTCTTAGTCCTCGTGAAAATAATTTATAGCTTTTAAGAACCTGCCACCTCTAGTGTGTTCATAAGACAGGTTTCTCTTACTCTCCTCTTCCATACATTTTTAAAAGCAGCCACATGACCTCTCCAATTTACCCGATGGTATGTTTTTTTTTAATATCCATATATAATATCAACATTTGACAAGCACATTCACCTCTCTTCCCAAATCTACACAATACCTCTGCTAACCTACTTGATGCGTCTTCCATAATTCTTCCGATAACAATTTTGCCGTACAAGCTACCCAGTATTCCCAGCAGATTTATACACGTATAAGTCTTCAAGCCCTTATTCATTTCCTTCCTTACGTAAATAAACTGTTAATGCTCTCCGCCAGTTCTAAGGCATATTCCGCTCGCTTATATACACATTAACAAGATCACCAACAATCCCAAAAACTATCTCTACCATACATCCATCCTCCCATCGCATCTCTTTAATTGCATCAAATGCCATCCATCACATCAGATCTTATCCATCGCTCCCTATCTGTCCCATCCCAGATATACCATAAACAGGTGTGCTGAAACATTTTTTTTAATAGAATTACAGCTTGTGTTAACTGGAACATTTTTGGGGCAATTTTCCAATATCTTGTATATACCAATCTTTTATATTCCCCTCTGTGTGTCTGGTGTGAAGGTGTCACCACTCAAATTCTACGAGCAATTTAATTTTACTTTCGATTATTGCTGTCCATTACTGTCCAACACCACTGTTTTATCTCCCCTCAAGGGGAGGGGATGAGCTGGTGCCTTGACGCTGGTGAAGGTTCTTGACACAAGGAATTCTAGCTGTTTTTCCCTTCCTTGACTCAGACCAAATTATCTCTCCCATCTCAGGCGCTAAATAATCCCTGTGGGTTTACCAATCTCAATAAATATCATTAAAATTTCTTAGTAATGTTATTGAGAGATATCCTCCACAACGTACCGCTTCTCTCTCCCTTAACTGTCTCTCCACATACATCTCTTTACCTTATAGATGTCCTCCCTTTGTACTGCACCTCCCTCTTCCCTTCCTTCCTCTCTCGCTCTTCTCCTGACATATATTCTCCTTCCATCTTCCTGATCTCACTGGTACTGTCACCTCCAATGTAGATTCTCTAAATGATTTCTTCAGCGACACTGGCTACTTACATAGAATTTGACTTCCGCTTTTGTATATACCTCCCCTCTTCAAACGTATCTCCTCTGACATCAATATCCCCTCGCCGTCAGAAACTCACTATCGTCAGCAAGCCTCTCCCGTCATCACCCAACTTCCGTCTGGTGCTGATACAGTCCATACGGTTTTACAGCTTTATTGTGACTATATAAATGATTCGAAACAATAATAATAATAAAATAATAATAATAATAATAATAATAATAATAATAATAATAATAATAATAATAATAATAATAATAATAATAATAATAATAATAATAATAATAATATTATTATTATTATTATTATTATTATTATTATTATTATTATTATTATTATTATTATTATTATTATTATTATTATTATTAAATAACAAAAATATAAAATAATAATAGCAATAATAATAATAATAATAAGATAAAAATAATTTATAATAATAACATAAATAATAATAACAATATAATAAAAATAATAATCGTTGATAATAATAATAATAATAATAATAATAATAATGATAATAATAATAATAATAATAATAATAATATAACATAATAATCTTCAGTAAATGTAGAATAATTTGCTTTGACAGTTAAATCTCTGTGAAACCAAACATTAGTTCCGGGATGAGTTTGCTTTTGCTTCAGAAAATGTATATAATTTTACCTAAATATAAACAAAATACTATATAAAAATGATTTAGAATTAACTCCAAGAATATTTTCAATAATATTTGCATAATGTCTTGAAAAATTATCTGGAATCATTACTAAAAATATAAGAGCAATCCTAGAATTATTCT
>NW_027196395.1:47500-65000 GCF_038502225.1 Cherax quadricarinatus
CGAGGTATCTATCGAGCAAAAAGATTTATCAAAAGTTTATCCTTTTATGGGAGTGAGGCATGGGCTTTAAATTTTGCAGTGAAGGAGGTGGGGCACTGTATTCAGTGAGGATGCCGTGTCTGAGACCAGTGTGTGATGTGAATATTATGCAGAGAATATGGAGCGTGGAAATTAGAAGAGGTTGTGGTGGTATGAAGGACATAATTCAGAAAGCAGAGGAGAGGTTGATGAGATAGCCTGGTCGTTTGTAAAAGTTGAAGATGAATTGACCAAGAAGGAGTGTATATCCAAGGTGAACTGAAGGATGATTATTAGACACTCCGTGAAAGGCTGGTGGGAGGGAGTAGCGGGTTTAGAGTGGTAGGAGCTTGTGCAACCATTAGACATATTTGAACGTGTTGGTTCGGTATCTGGCGTGCTGTTGCAATGGAAGCAGCGTAACATTTATTAAGGGATTCTGGAAAATCCATTAGCTAGTGGAAAATATAAGGCCATCAATATGAAGGATGGGTTGGAATGTCACGGCTCGGAGAGTCACTTGAATTGTGATGTCCGCTCTTTGTTGGCAAGACATCTATTCAGTGAATGATACTGAATGTGTTTCTTTTTTTTTTGGGGGGGGGGGGATCGCCCTTCCCTACTGGGTATAGGCCGATATGTTAAAATATAACTGTATGTGGTATATGATAATCTGAGCTAACTTGAGTAGTAATGTACCTTACTGACGTGAACACAGCCAGTATTGAGTCATAATTGGTGTGAACACTGTCAGTGGCTTATTATACAACCTGAATTATCCAGTGGTGTATAATAATTGATGAGAACATTGGTATTGAATATTTCCAGTTGTGTATCATAATTGACATGGACACTACCAGTGGTGTATCGTAATTTAATGAACACCGCAAGTGTTGTATCATAACAGCTTAGACCGTAACCAAGGGAGGCGAGCACTGCCAGTGGTAGTTTCAAGATGGCGTCCCATGACATAGAACCTCATTCTTCTTGTGAGTTGTTTACATATAATGTTGCTTATTACAGTTTTGCGAGACAATAGAGGTATATACCTGGAGTATACCTGGAGAGGGTTTCGGGGGTGAACTCCCCGCGGTGGAGTGGCCCTGGTGTGTGACCAGGCCTCATGGTGGATCAGGGCGTCATCAATCAGGCTGTTACTGTTGGCCGCACTCACCCCGACGTACGAACTACAGCCCGGCTGGTCAGATACTGACTAGGGCCTGCCAGGGGTCTATTGGTAATCTCTCTTATGTATGCTGGGAGGCAGTTGAACATTCTAGGGCCCCTCACACTTATTGGGTTGTCTCTTATCGTGCTAGTGGCGCCCCTGCTTTTCATTGAGGGAATGTTGCATCGTCTGCCGAGTCTTTTGCTTTCATAGGGAGTGATTTTCGTGTGGAAGTTTGGTACTTATCCCTCTAGGATTTTCTAAGTGTATATAATGTAAATAAAGTGTAATACCAACAATTAGTATTGAAAAAAGACACAGAAAGCAAATGATAAAAATATTGATTTAATAAAATCCCAGAACAGAGACGTTTTATAATATAAGCAGCGTTAAGAAAATATATTGTCTACGAGAGCTCTGGCATCAGATAAAAAAATCACGTTATACCCCTCTCCACAAAAAATACCTTCCAGAAATCCAAAATGTTTCACCAGCGTAAAAACGCTTCCGCAGTGACCAGGTTTCAAATAGTTTCTAGCCAAGTTCTCGAACCAAATGAATGACTGCGCCAGAATGTTTTATTGCATGACCCAGAAAGAATTCTTTACACGCAAGAATTTTTATAGAAACCTCTTGTGATCCAGACGTAAATAATCAATAACAAATTATTTTTTTTATTTTGTCTCACTTTATTGCGAAAACGAGCGAGTACACTTTACTAATATTAGTGTTACTCAAGTAAGTACACTGTACTTAAGCAATTATAGTGTAACGAAGTAAACGATTACATTTTAACTAAATAAGAACGTATACTGTATCAAAATAAGCAAGTACATTTGGCTAAAATAAGTTAGTACCCTAATAATCGTGTACCTGTCATCGAAATAAGTAACAACAAGTAACAAACAATGAAAATACTTCATCAAAATAAGTCAATACATCTTATCACAATAAAAGTGTACACTTTACCAAAATAAGCTTGAATACTCCAAAATCCGTGATCTTATCAATTAGGCTGTTCCAAATTAACAGGCACATTATGGCAGTATTGGCTAGCAACGTTTAGTAGAGGTACCGGGTACATTATGACAAACACAATACGGGAACATTGGAAAATAAAAATAAGCGAACATACTAAAAAGGAAAATAAGCGAGCACGCAGTAGAAATTTTCACTTTGCATGTAACAAATAAGACGGTCTTGAAAGCCCAACGACCCATTCCATTTAAACTTTACACATTTTGTTGCTATTTAAAGTGAAATAGCGTTTACGGACAAGCATGCAACGACAACCTCTGCTGAAAGGGAAAAAGGAAGAGAAGTTTTTCCATTAATTGTGGACAAAATGCTTAAGACTATTGTTAACTTCGCGATTGTAAGTTCCTCCGCTGAGAGCCGCGCTTATGCTGATATCTGGGACAACTAGCGCTCTATCTCAGCCATGTTAACGATATTCTCCTTTGCAGGATGTTCTCTTCATTATGCTAACGATATACTCCTTTGTAATGTGGCATATCCATTAGGCCAGCGGTATTCTCCTTTGCAGTTCATCATCTCTCAATAAGTTTAAAGATATCCTCCTTCGAAGTGTGAAATATTCATTATGCTAATGAGATACTCTATTGTATATCCATTATGCTTGAAAGGCTCTATTTTGGTAATTTGGTATAGCCATCACGTTAGCGTTATCCTCTTTTGTCATATTGAATATGCAATGTCTGCATCATATATAAATATATACCATATAAACGTAATATACTCATTATAATACAATACTCTCCTTTTCACTGCAATCTTCCCATCATGCTAGTGATATCCAGTGTTGCCATGCCACATACTGAGGTTAAAATAATGATATCGATCCCGAAATTGATATATTCTCCAGTGGACGAAGGATATTTCCAGCGAGCTGTGGTATCTCTACTGAATATAAAATATGCTTTGCCCAACAAAGCATATTTTTCCTACAAGAAGGGTATCTTTCCTGGACGAAAGACAATTTTTCCTTAAACTACGATATTTCCCTGGTAGAAAGAAGTATATCTTTACTGGACAAAAGATGCTTTTCCTGCAAGATGGATGGATATCATTACTGGGGGAAAGATATTTCCTTTGCAAGAAAGATATGAAATGAACTTCAACAAGAAAACTGTTTGCTCTAGACGAAAGATTTCTACTCAGAACGAATGATATTTTTCCCAGTGACAAATATATCTTCCCTGGACCAGAGATGCATCCTGCACTGTCCGTGTTCTTTATGGCAATGTCATTCCCTTGTTGCTGTTTAAAATAGCTATCTTTGATGTAAGATATACTATAATAAGTGGTGCATAATTCCTCACATTTATCTACTACAATATATTTTATTCACTCGTACTTTTCTTGACATTGGAGGAGATAAGGCACGCAGAGTTCATACATACAGACAATTATACATTTATTCAATTTTGAAAGGGATTTACAAATGGAGAATGTGTTCATGATTTCGATTTAAAATTGTATGTATTGTGCATGTACGTTTAGATGTTTATGTAAATATTAAAAGAATAAGGAAAGAATGCAAACTGACATTCACAATCACGGGAATCAAGCTCGTTAACTGTGTTTGAATTAGTGCGTTTAAAGTCTATTGACTACACGAGGGTCCTTAAGGCTTTGTATCAGCAGTCAAGAACTATTTAATCCGTATTTTAAGGACAAAAGTAAATGCCCAGCATACATGCACTGAGAAATACACACTAATCTTTGTATATAACCTCACGAGCAGTAGTCCATACATCAGCACACACTTCCATTACTACCCGCGCAATGAACAGGTGCAAGTGTTAAAGTCCGAGGTCCAACTGCTCTTACAGGTTAGTTCTGATTCCCAACTGGAGTTACAAGCACTCAGAAATACAGTAATGAGGATCATGGTCGCCTTCACTCCTGGCGAGGCAATGCACTCACGTCGTTGTGAATTGCAATGTATAGTGGCATAAGTGGAGGGGGATCTGGAACACATTACCGTGTTCCCGAGTGACAACAGTAATAACTGGATTTGGCTTAGTGACATTAGTGTAATCATGGGAAATATTCCAAATGTCCTATATCAAAATATCTTATGCAGTTTATTAGAGAAATAAAAAACAATTAAACTTTTATACAGGGGTAGCATTGAATATTTATATATATATATATATATATATATATATATATATATATATATATATATATATATATATATATATATATATATATATATATATATATATATATATATATATATATATATATATATATATATATATATATGCAAGGAATTCGCGAGAGCATGCGAAATATACACAAACACTGATCTCTGGCTGAAGGAGACTCGAACCTACGAACCTTAGGACAAGGTACGCAGTGCTTTACTAATCTACCCACACTGGACCAATACCTTGGCGCGTAGCAGAGCTACACGTTTGATCCAAGGCAGCCAGCTTTCAGGGAGAAGGCTTACAGCTTTTCATCTCATCCCCTGCATGCATCAGCCTTACTAGAGATTTGAACAATGCAAGGAATTCGCGAGAGCATGCGAAATATACACAAACACTGATCTCTGGCTGAAGGAGACTCGAACCTACGAACCTTAGGACAAGGTACGCAGTGCTTTACCAATCTACCCACACTGGACCAATACCTTGGCGCGTAGCAGAGCTACACGTTTGATCCTTCTCCCTGAAAGCTGGATGCCTTGGATCAAACGTGTAGCTCTGCTACGCGCCAAGGTATTGGTCCAGTGTGGGTAGATTGGTAAAGCACTGCGTACCTTGTCCTAAGGTTCGTAGGTTCGAGTCTCCTTCAGCCAGAGATCAGTGTTTGTGTATATTTCGCATGCTCTCGCGAATTCCTTGCATTGTTCAAATCTCTAGTAAGGCTGATGCATGCAGGGGATGAGATGAAAAGCTGTAAGCCTTCTCCCTGAAAGCTGGCTGCCTTGGATCAAACGTGTAGCTCTGCTACGCGCCAAGGTATTGGTCCAGTGTGGGTAGATTGGTAAAGCACTGCGTACCTTGTCCTAAGGTTCGTAGGTTCGAGTCTCCTTCAGCCAGAGATCAGTGTTTGTGTATATTTCGCATGCTCTCGCGAATTCCTTGCATTGTTCAAATCTCTAGTAAGGCTGATGCATGCAGGGGATGAGATGAAAAGCTGTAAGCCTTCTCCCTGAAAGCTGGCTGCCTTGGATCAAACGTGTAGCTCTGCTACGCGCCAAGGTATTGGTCCAGTGTGGGTAGATTGGTAAAGCACTGCGTACCTTGTCCTAAGGTTCGTAGGTTCGAGTCTCCTTCAGCCAGAGATCAGTGTTTGTGTATATTTCGCATGCTCTCGCGAATTCCTTGCATTGTTCAAATCTCTAGTAAGGCTGATGCATGCAGGGGATGAGATGAAAAGCTGTAAGCCTTCTCCCTGAAAGCTGGCTGCCTTGGATCAAACGTGTAGCTCTGCTACGCGCCAAGGTATTGGTCCAGTGTGGGTAGATTGGTAAAGCACTGCGTACCTTGTCCTAAGGTTCGTAGGTTCGAGTCTCCTTCAGCCAGAGATCAGTGTTTATATATATATATATATATATATATATATATATATATATATATATATATATAAATACATATATATATATATATATATATATATATATATATATATATATATATATATATATATATATATATATATATATATGTCGTGCCGAATATGTAAAACTGGTCAATTAGCAAGAACTCATTTAAAATTAAGTCCTTTCTGAAATTTCTCTTATAAGTTTAAAGATTATTTTTTTCATTAATGTTAATGTAAAAAAATTTAATTTTGCACCAAAAGAATCTTAGAAAATTTACCTAACCTTATTATAACAAGAACAATTTATTTTAGCCTAACCCTTCTAAATATATTTTATATTTGTTTACAGTAATTTAATACTAAACAAACACAGAGAAATATATTTTTTTCGTTAGGTTCAGAATGATTTTTGCGAAATTATTACATACACAAATTTTCACTTGCCCTATATGGCAAGATGAGCGTTGCTATTTAAGCCAAGATGGCAAGTTCTGCCTATTCGGCACGACATATATATATATATATGTATATATATATATATATATATATATATATATATATATATATATATATATATATATATATATATATATATATATATATATATATTTATATATTTATTTATTTATTATTATTATCACACTGGCCGATTCCCACCAAGGCAGGGTGGCCCGAAAAAGAAAAACTTTCACCATCATTCACTCCATCACTGTCTTGCCAGAAGGGTGCTTTACACTACAGTTTTTAAACTGCAACATTAACACCCCTCCTTCAGAGTGCAGGCACTGTACTTCCCATCTCCAAGACTCAAGTCCGGCCTGCCGGTTTCCCTGAACCCCTTCATAAATGTTACTTTGCTCACACTCCAACAGCACGTCAAGTATTAAAAACCATTTGTCTCCATTCACTCCTATCAAACACGCTCACGCATGCCTGCTGGAAGTCCAAGCCCCTCGCACACAAAACCTCCTTTACCCCCTCCCTCCAACCCTTCCTAGGCCGACCCCTACCCCGCCTTCCTTCCACTACAGACTGATATATATATATATATATATATATATATATATATATATATATATATATATATATATATATATATATATATATATATATACATATATATATATATATATATATATATATATATATATATATATATATATACATATATATATATATATATATATATATATATATATATATATATATATATATATATATATATATATATATATATATATATATATATATATATATATATATGTAGTGCCGAATATGTAAAACTGGTCAATTAGCAAGAACTCATTTAAAATTAAGTCCTTTCTAAAATTTTCTCTTATACGTTTAAAGATATATTTTTTTTCATTAATGTTAATGTAAAAATTTATAATTTTGAACCAAAAGGAACTTAGAAAACTTACCTAACCTTATTATAACAAGCGCAATTTATTTTAGCCTAACCCAACTAAATATATTTTATATTTATTCACAGTAATTTAATACTAAACAAACACTGTGAAATATATTTTTTTCGTTAGGTTCATATTGATTTTGGCAAAATTATTGCATACACAAATTTTCGCTTCTCCTATATGGCAAGATGAGCGTTGCTATTTAAGCCAAAATCGCAAGTTCTGCCTATTCGGCACGTCATATATATATATATATATATATATATATATATATATATATATATATATATATATATATATATATATATATATATATATATATATATTCGCAAGAACAAGCAAAATAAACAAAAACACTGAACTCTGGCCTAAGGAGACTCGAGCCTACGAATCTTGGAACAAGGTACGCAGTGCTTTACCATCCGTACCACATTGGACCAATACCATGGCGCCCAGCTCACGTTTTGATCCAGTCCAGCCAGGCAGGAGGCTCACATTTTTTTCACACACACACATGAATATATATATATTTTATATATGTATATATATATATATAATATATATATATATATATATGTGTGTGTGTGTGTGCGTGTGTGTGTGTGTGTGTACTCACCTAATTGAGGTTGCAGGGGTCGAGTCCAAGCTCCTGGCCCCGCCTCTTCAATGGTCGCTACTAGGTCACTCTCCCTGAACCATGAGCTTTATCGTACCTCTGCTTAAAGCTATGTATGGATCCTGCCTCCACTACATCGCTTTCTAAACTATTCCACTTCCTGACTACTCTGTGGCTGAAGAAATACTTCCTAACATCTCTGTGATTCATCTGTGTTTTCAGCTTCCAACTGTGTCCCCTTGTTGATGTGTCCAATCTCTGAAACATCCTGTCTTTGTCCACCTTGTCAATTCCTCTCAGTATTTTGTAAGTCGTTATCATGTCCTCCCTATCTCTCCTGTCCTCCAGTATCGTCAGGTTGATTTCCTTTAACCTCTCCTCGTAGGACATACCTCTCAGCACTGGGACTAGTCTTATTGCAAACCTTTGCGCTTTCTCTAGTTTCTTTACGTGCTTGGCTAGGCGTGGGTTCCAAACTGGTGCCGCATACTCCAAAATAGGCCTAACGTACACGGTGTACAGGGTCCTGAACGATTCCTTATTAAGATGTCGGAATGCTGTTCCGAGGTTTGCCAGGCGCCCATATGCTGCAGCAGTTATTTGGTTGATGTGCGCTTCAGGAGATGTACCTGGTGTTATACTCAACCCAAGATCTTTTTCCTTGAGTGAGGTTTGTAGTCTCTGGCCCCCTAGACAGTACTCCGTCTGCGGTCTTCTTTGCCCTTTCCCAATCTTCATGACTTTGCACTTGGTGGGATTGAACTCCAGGAGCCAATTGCTGGACCAGGTCTGCAGCCTGTCCAGATCCCTTTGTAGTTCTCCCTGGTCTTCGATCAAATGAATTCTTCTCATCAACTCGGAGTTTATTCCTTCCGTCATGTCGTTCACAAATACCAGAAAGAGCACTGGTCCTAGGACTGACCTGTGTGGGACCCAGCTGGTCACAGGTGCCCACTCTGACACCTCGCCACGTACCATTACTAGCTGATGTCTTCCTGACAAGTATTCCTTGATCCACTGTAGTGCCTTATCTCTTATCCCTGCTTGGTCCTCCAGTTTTTGCACTAATCTCTTGTGTTGTACTGTGTCAAACGCCTTCTTGCAATCCAAGAATATGCAATCCACCCACCCCTCTCTCTCTTGTTTTACTGCTGTCACCTTGTCATAGATCTCCAGTAGGTTTGTGACACAGGATTTCCCTTCCCTGAAACCATGTTGGCTGCTGTTGATGAGATCATTAATTTCTAGCAGTTTCACCACTCTTCTCCTGACAATCTTCTCCATGACTTTGCATACTATACATGTCAGTGACACTGGTCTGTTGTTTAGTGCTTCATGTCTGTCTCATTTTTTAAAGATTGGGACTACATTTGCTGTCTTTCATGCCTCAGGCAATCTCCCTGTTTCGATAGATGTATTGAATATTGTTGTTAGGGGTTCACATAGTGCCTCTGCTCCCTCTCTCAGGACCCATGGAGAGATGTTATCCGGCCCCATTGCCTTTGAGGTATCTAGCTCGCTCAGAAGCCTCTTCACTTCTTCCTCGGTTGTGTGTACTGTGGCCAGCACCTGGTGGTGTGCCACACCTCTCCGTCTTTCTGGAGCCCCTTCTGTCTCCTCTGTGAACACTTCTTTGAATCTATTGTTGAGTTCTTCACATACTTCACGGTCATTTCTTGTTGTCTCTCCTC
This sequence comes from Cherax quadricarinatus, assembly GCF_038502225.1. Taxonomy (NCBI): domain Eukaryota; kingdom Metazoa; phylum Arthropoda; class Malacostraca; order Decapoda; family Parastacidae; genus Cherax; species Cherax quadricarinatus. The sequence goes on from NW_027196395.1 coordinate 56,987, forward strand.
CTTCCTTCCTTAACCTGATTACCTGGTCCTTGACTGTTGTTTTCCACCTGATGTGGCTGTATAACAGCTTCGGGTCAGATTTGGCTTTCACTGCTATGCCGTTTTCATATTGTCGTTGGGCCTCCCTTCTTATCTGTGCACATTCGTTTCTGGCTCTACGACTGCTCTCTTTATTTTCATGGGTCCTTTGCCTTCTATATTTCTTCCATTCCCTAGCACACTTGGTTTTTGCCTCCTTGCACCTTTGGGTGAACCATGGGCTCATCCTGGCTTTTTCATTATTCCTGTTACCCTTGGGTACAAACCTCTCCTCTGCCTCCTTGCACATTGTTGCTACATATTCCATCATCTCATTAACTGGCTTCCCTGCCAGATCTCTGTCCCACTGAACCTCGTTCAGGAAGTTCCCCATTCCCGTGTAGTCCCCTTTCTTGTAGTTTGCTTTCATTTGTCCTGGCCTTCCTGCTTCCCCCTCCACTTGTAGCTCTACTGTGTATTCGAAGCTTAAAACCACATGGTCACTGGCCCCAAGGGGTCTTTCATATGTGATGTTCTCAATATCTGCACTACTCAAGGTGAATACTAAGTCCAGTCTTGCTGGTTCATCCTCTCCTCTCTCTCTTGTAGTGTCCCTTACGTGTTGGTACATGAAGTTTTCCAGTACCACCTCCATCATCTTAGCCTTCCATGTATCTTGGCCCCCATGTGGCTCCAAGTTCTTCCAGTCGATCTCCTTGTGGTTAAAATCACCCATGATCAGGAGCTTTGCCCTGCATGCATGAGCTCTTCTGGCCACTGCAGCCAATGTGTCAACCATCGCTCTATTGCTCTCGTCATACTCTTGGCCTGGCCTCCTGCTGTTCTGTGGTGGGTTATACGTCACTGCAATTACCACCTTGGGACCTCCAGAGTGAAGCGTTCCCTCTATGTAATTAGTTTCTTCTCCGCTGTCTCCTCTCTCCAGCTCATCAAAATTCCATTGGTGTTTGATCAGCAGTGCCACTCCTCCACCCATCCCCCCTGTTCCTTCTGTCTTTCCTCAGGATCTGGTATCGCGTTGGAAAGATGGCATATGTTATCATACCTGTAAGCTTGGTTTCTGTGAGCGCTATGATGTCCGGTGATGCCTCTTTGACTCTTTCGTGCCACTCCTCCCACTTATTTGTTATTCCATCAGCGTTTGTGTACCATAACTTCAGTTTCCTTTCCAACACTGTAGTTTTGGGGGCCTGTACTCACCTAGTTGTACTCACCTAGTTGAGGTTGCGGGGGTCGAGTCCGAGCTCCTGGCCCCGCCTCTTCACTGATCGCTACTGTGTGTGTGTGTGTGTATGTGTGTGTGTGTGTGTGTGTGTGTGTGTGTGTGTGTGTGTGTGTGTGTGTGTGTGTGTGTGTGTGTGTGTGTGTACTCACCTAGTTGAGGTTGCAGGGGTCGAGTCCAAGCTCCTGGCCCCGCCTCTTCACTGGTCGCTACTAGGTCACTCTCCCTGAACCGTGAGCTTTATCATACCTCTGCTTAAAGCTATGTATGGATCCCGCCTCCAGTATATGTGTGTGTGTGTGTGCGTGTGTGCGTGTGTGAGTATGTGTTTATATATGTGTGTTTGTGTGTAATATAAGACTGTGTAATTTAAGCTTCCTTTGCTACTCTTAATACTCTCCCCATATTTACAGAAACTGTAATGTTGACGATAAACCTGTGTAAGTTGTTTCTACAGAAATGAATTTAGTAACCCAAAATAGGGCCTAGAAACATATACATACACATAACCATTTCCATAAGAAAAGAAATAAAGGCAGAGTAAAGGCATTTCATGTGGCAGCCTGAAATCGTTTATCTGGGCTTCAGTTTTGTCAGTGAAGTTTTAAACGCATTATAAATATATGTACAAGGAGATAGAAAATTTGACAGAAGTGATATGATTACTCGTGGCTCAGGTGCCTCTTCTTCGCCGCAAACAATTTAAGTAACAAGGATGAACAAAAACTTGTTAAATATACATAATTTTGATGAAAAGTGATAATTTTTGGAGAAGGAATATAATAATGAAGCAGGTAAGATTACTACAGTATATGTGTTCATATGCTGGGAGGACAGGGGTCCTTGGAGGACTTGGGTCCTGGAAGGGCGGGGGTCCTGGGTGGACGGGGGTCTGGGAGAAAATGGGTGCTGGGAGGACCCGAGAGCCGGGAGGACCGGGGTGCTGGGAGGAAAGGGGTGTTGGAAAGACCAGGGTGTTGGGAGGACCGGCATTCTTGGAGGACCGGGGTCCTGGGTGGACGCGGGTGCTGGGAGTATCGGGGTCCTGGGAGGACCTGGGTGCTGGGAAGACCGGGGTCCTGGGAGGACCTGGTTGCTGGGAAGACCGGGGTCCTGGGAGGGCAGGCTGCTCAGAAAGCAGGATGTGTGAGAACAATTAATATTACATTTACACGGAAGCACTAAATCCATAGGGGATTGAAGGGAGTGCGTGGGAGGCGGTGGGGAGCTGTGAAACAGGTAGTTAAGGACGGGGTGAACTGGGAATGGGAGAAGCAGGTTATTGTATTTTCCGTGTGGCAAAATCCCACTAATATATTCACCAGATTTAATAACCTGGGAGTGAAATGCCATGTTATCAGTACTGATGCATTTACAGCATAACAGGTATTGACGCAGTTATTTTAGTGCCATCAAATAATAATCCACCTAGATACTAACTAGCAAGGATATTTAAGTTCCCTAAAATAGTGATTAATTAAAGTAAATCCTGCGTACCGTATATACACATACACCTCTCCGTGTATAGCGAAAATGTGTCCTCTTGATATATTCAGCAAATCTTCCACGGATTTCAAAGACTCCTCTAATCAACTCTCTCTGGTCCCCATATTAGTTTGTAGGTTATTTACATACCTTCCCTGGTCCTCCTCTATGCGGGGATTGCTGGCTCGAGTTTCTCTCCTCGTAGGCTATGCCTCTTAGTTTTGGTACAATTCTCGCTATTTTTGTTTTGGATCCTCTTGCCCTTCCTTACATGTTTGATCAACGTGATTTAACACACGCAGTAATCAAAGTCCAAAAGATTTATTTTATTAAGTTTACTATTAAGTTTACTAATCTTGCATATGCATATACTTGATGTAAACGTTCGGTAATATTCTCATTTTTATTCTTACTCACGTATTTCAAGATATTTTCAGGTGTCTTCTTTCAACTTTTATTCACATTCCTCATTTTGTTCTTCTCGGGATTGAAATCTGCTAGCTATTAGTTTCATTAAATCTTTGGATTATCTAGTACTAAAAGGAGCTCTTTTCTGCTCTCCTCTGTCGCTATTCGTACCACAAGATTTACATTATCAACAAACAGCAATATATATCACCCGCTTTCCTTTCGTTGATCTTTTATCTCATTGGGCTATTTTTTCTTACTTTGTCTAATATTTCTTAGTTAGTATTGTGCCTTTTTTTTTGTTTTATTTCTTAGTTGTTTCTGTTTCTACTTCAGAACTTCCCACTGTTACTTGCTCTTATTCTTCGTGGATTACATTCTTATTTAGTATGCTGTAGAATGTCTTCCTTCACTTATCTACAGATGCAGTCTCTTCATTTCTTTCTCGTAAAAGGTTACCAAGAGAACATATTCCGTGGATGAAATTAGACATAAAATTCTATACAGTCTCTCTGTTTTCTTTTTGGTGCTATATTATTATCTTCCTAATGTTCTTCTTTATCTCTTTAGGATATATTCCTATCAAAATTACTAATTTCCCTTTTAGTATACTGGGATCAGATTGGGAGATGTTTAGCTGTTCAGTAGTTTCTTCAATAATACTGATTGCAAATCACTGCTTAAGGGTCACACCTACTTCTCTGGAATGGGAAAGGAGGAGATTAAAAAAGAGGTGGGGTAAGCAAAGGATGATTGGGTTGGAACAAGATGGGAGGAAGGGAATGTAAGGTTAGATAAGATAGTGGAAGAGTAGAGCTTGATCGAAGATCTCAAGAAAAATACAGAACATATGGAGTGCATGAACGGAAGGAAGGAAGGAATGGAGAGGATGGGGAATGGAACAAGAGGAAAAAAAATGATAGGAAAGGGTACTGTTATTATATATTTAAATTGTAGGGAACAGAAGAGAAGGGCCGGGTATGTGGTTGGTAATAGTAATTGGAAGGGAATGGATATAGTACACGGAAGAGGGATGTAGTGGGTAATGGATGAGGGAAGGAAGAAAGAAAAATCCTTCTTTTTTCCCTTTACTCATCAGGAGAATGTTCTGACGATTATATTATCAGATGATGACATTCTTAGCACCTCCTTAGAGGAGGCATACTAGAAACTTAAATGGGGTTCTAGTTTATCCAATGGCAAGCATGCGAATTTTTCGGCCCTACTCCGTGAGAAATCACCGGTGTTGCTGGTACTACGGCGTTGAGGGCTGTGATACAAGCACTATGTCGTGCCATTTTTTGATTGGTGTAGGGCAATCAATAGTATCGTAGACTACATGGCAATGGGTTTTGCAGTCCATAGTGTTGATGCAAAACTTGTAGTAAGTGGTTACAGCCGTTAGCTGCAGGGCTGTGTTGATGGTCATTTCCATCCGGTTTTGTTGACGGTATTCTCCAACAAAGATTAAGTAACACTGAGGCTACTTCTGGCTCTGATCCTAGGCTCGAGCGTCAGTTAGACCTCTAGATCAGACAACCAACTCTAGCTGACAGACGGCAGACGAGGAAGGTGCGTGTTCTTAAAGTTAGCTTTTCTCTGGCTCATCCTCTCGTAACGAAGCACTCGCCTCCCATTACTCTCATTCCCATTCCTTTCAGACTACCTGTGACGGGACCTTCACTCCATCTACTTCCCTTAGTCCATTTACTTGCATTTTTTTCCTCCAATCTCTGCCTGTTGTTCTCATTTCCGGCTACTTTGTTTTTACCAGAAATATTCTGCTGTATTAACCTGTTAAAGATTTCCTGTTTTCTTTCCCAGTCACTACTTGCAGAGGCTTCACTTTCTTTCTTGCACGAGAACATATCGAGATAAAAATTTACAATCAATTTTTTTTTGCTTTTACTTTCCTATTTTCACAATTCCTATTACGTTTTAGATTATATTTTGTTTACTTCTTACTTTTATTCTTTCTCATTATTCCTCTTGTCTGAAACATTTTTGTTCCTTTTTATCTTTTATCAAGAAATTCAAGCAGTTTTTGACCTCCTTTACACCCTTAGTAGTTGTCCCGTGAACTACTGTCATCACCTATCTTAAAGAGTTCAGAAAACATGGAGGTCATTTCTTCTCACTCTTATTCCTTTCCTCTTTCATCAATGTTCCTTATTTCTAACTTTACTTCCAGTCTCTCTACGCTAAATTTTTTTTTTAAATTTTCTACAGCCCCTTAGTCGTCTGAATATTGTCATTTGCTTCTTCGTGTCTCTGATTCCTTCCTGAAGTTGCTCATGACCTTATTAATTCATTCCCACATTTTCTAGATAAAATTTCATTTAACCTCTTCCTTTATATTTAAATATTTGCGAAGCTTTTCTCCTCCTTCGTTAACCTTCTAGAGTAATATTGCTTTCTCTATTATACATTTCCTCTCCCTCAAACAGTTTCTCTTATTTACTCTTTGTGAGGAAATCTGGTTATATAATTCTCTCGTGTTCAAACTGTTATCATATGTTGTTGTGTTCTTTTTATTTTATCATCTCCCTCAACCAGTTTTTCTTCTTTTTGTACCGGGCTCGTTACGAAATTCTGTTGCATTCACGTCTGTTTCACAACTTCTTCACTACCATCGCTGTTTCAGCTACACACTGAAACTCACAAGTGTGTGGTCCATTTTACGTTTCAGAAGGTTTGCTAATTTATTCCTTTGACAGATCCTTTACGTGGAACTGCTTCATGAATTTTTCTGCTTTTATCCGACTGCTACTCTATCAGCATTTTCTTCCTGCTACTTCTACTACATTTCTCTACGTTCCTGCCACTCCTGTTTTCTTCTTTCTACCACTCCTATTTCCCTCTTCCTTCCACTCCGAAATGTTTCCCTTTTCAGTAATGTTTTTCACGTGCCTGGCCCTGCCATTGGCACTTTGTACCTCACTGGTTCTCCTTCCACAGGTGGCTCAGACCGCTTGAGTAATGAGCTCGTTTCATGGAGCCTCTAACACCCGTCCGCCCTGCTCCCACCCGCTGGTGAGCCTGCTGCCTTTGTGGGAGTGGTGGTGATTGTGTACCACTGGATGTGGCTTTGGGTGGGTGTATGTGAAAGTTAGGGTCTGGGTTAGTGTAGGTGCAACATTACGCAACACGCTGTATTAAAGGGAATGTCGTCATAAAGCAATGGATTTCAGCAGATTATCTAGCTTATCCCTATCCCTTAATATACACGGCGTATGGTTTAATATATAATATACACCTGGTTTAATGGAAATAGGTGTGGAAGGGTTCATGCCGCACCAATGCCCTGTGCTGAAATAATATTGTTTTTTATCTCCTTGTCTATGAGGTCGCATGCGACAGAAGTTCATTTATCGTACATCTGTTATTATCCTAGTTATAATGTCAGGAACCTTCGTAGTGGAGTAAGCAGAAATCGTGATGCGTGTGTATTATTGATATAAATATATTTTATAGTCAGTTATGCTACGATCTTCGTTTTTAATACCAGTCAGAAATCTCGATATAATGTTTAAACATGCGAACTGCGTACCATGGCAGACCAGAGGCATCGTATGATAGCGAGGATACGCGTATTGTGACCTAAGCGGAACGAAATATTGATTGTTATTTGATACATGCTTTACCCCAGTTTTGTAGAGCCATGATTAACACTTCTATTTATGTGGCAGGAATTAGCTTGTCTCTACGTAGTAGAAATAATTATATTATATAAACAGTGGTGGCTACAAAATAATATTATGTACAATTATGTAATCAATTTCAGGTAATATTTACATTATATAAAAGAAATTAGCTTATTCGCGGGATCATCACGACCAGTATATATATATATATATATATATATACACATGCAATAAGATCACAGTAAACAGGTGATTTCAGAATATGCAAAACAACCACTCTGAAAGAATAGAGAAATTCCAAGCGCTTTCGTGACTACTCACATTATCAAGGAACTATGATAGTTCCTTGATAATGTGAGTAGTCACGAAAGCGCTTAGAATTTCTCTATTCTTTCAGAGTGGTTGTTTTGCATATATATATATATATATATATATATATATATATATATATATATATATATATATATATATATATATATATATATATATATATATATATATATATATATATATATATATATATACATATATATATATATATATATATATATATATATATATATATATATATATATATATAAATACATTTATATATATATATATATATATATATATATATATATATATATACATATATATATATATATATATATATATATATATATATATATATATATATATATATATATATATATATATATATATATATATATATATATATATATATATATATATATCCCATGATCTGGGATAATCTAACGGGCTCTGAAACCAGACCTGCTACCCCCAACAACTACAAACAATCGCACTGGGATGGTCCAATAGTGGAAAATATAGCCTCAACAATGCTTCAGAGTGTGTTAGGGTAGGATAGAGCCCGCCTCCTGGCAGTGAGAGTACCTCATGCATAGGATTTTCTGTTGACTGTTCCCAACTCCAGCCTTGGCACACGCCTCGACCCAGAGACCATGCGCATCGGTGTTGCCCTTCGACTTACCGCCCCTATTCTCGCCAAACACAGGTGTATTTGTGGCAGTGAAGCAGCAGACCGATTCCGGTACCACGGTCTTGTGTGCCGTAAATCCGAGGGAAAGATTGCAAGACATGAGGAGGTTAATAACATTATCAAGAGGAGCCTCACAACAACCGGATGCCCAGCAGTAAGGAAGCCACCCCAGCTATGCAAATCTGATGGCAGCCAGAAGCGTCCAGATGG